>NC_051154.1:234935333-235120020 GCF_013339745.2 Dermacentor silvarum | reverse complement strand
CACTGCTTTATTATTATTTCTTTAATGCTACATGATGTGATAAGAGAGAGAGATGAACTTTATTTCATGATTCTTGTTGGAGTCCCTCTGAGTCCCAGGTCATGATGTTGCGTCCATTTGTTGAGATCTAGTAGTGTGTTTGATGCGGGATACCAGCAGTGGCCATAGTGTAGGGTGCAGCTCTTGCAGTGGAGTGGTCCAGCTCCCAGGTGTAGGGAAGTGGTTGTGCTTGGTGGATTAGTGCAGCGTCCTCTCTAGTGTGCGTGTGTGTGTATGTATGTGATGGGGATGGTAAGAGGAGTCTATTAAGTTTATTCCTTGAGCCGCTTAAGGGGGGACGTGGCTTTGAAAATCAACTTCCTGATTTCTCCATGGATTTTGATGAAAATTGGCACAAATGTTTAGAATGTCTCCCTGATACTTCCATAAAAGTTTCAGAGTGATACCTTGAGAACATTTTATTGAGCAGAATTTTTCTCTCTTGAACTTTCTGGAGCGCCTGGGGAGCTTAAAAAACATGATGGAAGGCTCGTTGAGTATTGACTGCATAGCTCAATGCGTGCTGAAGGTCGTGACAGTCTTACATTTTTTTTTTCGCAACACAAATTTTTTAGATTGTCATTTTTCAAGTTACCTTCGCACCAAGCACACTTTCAGGGTGAACGAATAGCCATGCCATAAATTTAGAAAAAGTCAAGATAAAAATGCGAGACTGTCTCGACCTGCACTGCAGTCCAAGGAACGTGACAAAAAAAAAAAAAAACAGAATCAAAATAGGCTAAACGATAACGAAGAAATCAGCTCCAGAAGCTGAGCAGAAAGGCGAAAAAACAGTTTTGAGAAAACGGCTCTCAAAGTTTCACCTTCTCTTCAGTTCTCTAAAACGCACGAAATTTGTAATCTTTGATGTGTTTTGTGATGTGGGGCTTCTTGGACATGTGGCCTCTGGTCTGCTGCGCCTTCGTTCTGCCTTTTTCATGTTTTTATGGCATTCTTTACTGCTGCTCTACAAAGAGCATGGTGCCTGGGTTTCAAACCAAGTGAGGTGCAGAACTATGTGGGCATAAATATACAGTAGTTCTAGCGTTGTACCTGCAGACTGCCTCATTGATAGCAGCCTCTAGTGCAGTCAGTGAGGCATTGTTTTCTTTTGGTAGAATCGACAATGTTACTGAATGAAGGCTCTCAGCAGCCTTCTGAATCATCATCCATTGACAATGGCTATGGAGGTTAGGAGAGCCACTGATAGATAGGCAGCAATGCAGCTGCTAGGTGCTTTCTAGCCTGTACTTTTGTATCATGCCTCACTTCTGCAGCCAGGTGTCTGTGCCAGCCCAAGTGGCCTAGTGAACAGAGCTCATCATGAGGTTCTCTTTATGAATTAAAGGGGTGGTATGATAGGTATTGTTACGAGATATCGTGGCATTACGATAATAGAGTCGGCGCGCGATGTACCAAGTCGCGGGTCCGAGGTGCCGATGTGCGAAATGCCTCGTCGCGGGTCCGCGGAATAGACGCTCGACGAGCTTATTCGCGCAGTCCGAGGTGCCGATACGCGAAATGCCTGGTCGCGGGTCCAAACGCTCGGTAAGCTCAATCGCGCAGTCCGAGGTGCCGACGCGCGAAATGCCTAGCCGCGGGTGCGAGGAATAGACGCTCGAGGTGTCGACACTCCATGAGCGATGTGCCGACACGCGAAATGCCTAGCCGCGGGCTCGAGGAGTCGACGCTCGAGGTGCCGACGCGCGAAGTGCCTAGCCGCGGGTCCGAGAAGTCGACACTCGATGAGCGATGTGCCGACGCGCGAAATGCCTAGCCGCGGGCTCGAGGAGTCGATGCTCGATTAGCTTAGTCGCACAGTCCGAGGTGCCGACGCGCGAAATGCCTAGCCGCGGGCTCGCGGAGTCAACGCTTGCGGTGCCGACGCGCGAAGTGCGTAGCCGCGGGTCCGAGGAGTCGACACTTGTTGAGCGATGTGCCGACGCGCGAAATGCGTAGCCGCGGGCTCGAGGAGTCGACGCTCGATTTGCTTAGTCGCGCAGTCGGAGGCGCCAACGCACGAAATGCTTAGGCAAGGACCCGAGAAGTCCGCGCGCGATGTGCTTCATCGCCGAGTCGGAGACGCCTACGCGCGAAAGGCTTATCCGCGTGTCCGAGCATTCCGTGCCCGAAGCTCGTTCGCGAAGTCCGCGTCACCGATGCTCGGAATGCTTAGCCACGGGTCTGAGACGTCCACAAAAAGCGGAATCGGCCACGCTACTGCGATGTCTGCGTAGTGTCCGCTTTAACACTCGTCGAGATTACGGAAACTGTCCGAAGCTCGCGAGGAGACCGCAACAAGCGGAGCAGACGACGCCATCACAGAGCGAGCACCGGACCAATGGCGAACCGCGCTGGAGTCACGTGGCGGGCGCGGCCAATTGGTGGCTCTGGCACGACCTTCAATCATTTGCTTTTTGTGTGCTTGTTTCTGTATGGAGGAGATAGCTGAAGCGGCAGATTTGAAGACGGAGAAATGGGCTTTCCAACGAGACCAAGATGGCGGCGCTCGGCTGCGCCGTTCCGGAGATATCGTGGCTTGAAAAACGCAGTTTTTTTCGCGATTTCCGTGCAATTTTTCGGCACCTTGGCTGATACAACAATTTATTTAGAGCACTTCTACTTGGTTTTCAGTGATGATATTTCGGAATCAGATAGAATAAGAGTTACAGAAACTGAAAATGTGATTTTCAAAAAATCAATTTTTTAGCCATTTTTCGCGATGCGAAAGCCTTAAGGTATGTCACCACCTTTGAAAAGGCGTTTTTTTGCAAAAATTACATTTTTTTCTTTTTTAAATTTCGAGAATCCCCAAACACTCAAAAATGTTTTGCAGCAAGAATCCTGTTCGTATCTTATTTAGTTCAAAAGTTATAGCCAACTTTCGAACAGCTGGTGAACAGTTCTGAAACCGAAACTGATGTGGTTTCGCAACAGAAACTGATAACACAGCAATAATCAACTGCGTATATTGAAAATTTTCTGGTATGTTTTAGTCTGATATGTAAAAGATTATTCAAAGACGAATTAGTAAGGCTTCCTTTCTTTAAACATTGCTTTAAATTTCCGCAAGGGGGATGCATAACGCTACAAGCGTCTCAGTTGTTTACTTTGTGTGCGCTTTGTGCTACCGCTTTGAATGCTACTGCGTTCGTCCTTTTTATAGGTATTATTTTTAGTGCCAAAAGTATTAATATAGGCTGAACGTTTTTATAAGAAGGCATGGCCAAGTTCAGGGTAAAAAGGCGATTGAAACGGAAGTTTCTTGGAAATTGCCACACGATGAATGCTCCGACTGAAGACCATGCGAACGTGAATGTATCGGCGAGTGCTGCAAAGCTTGGGAACTTGGAGAACAATTGTGAAGTGCCGCTGCAAGGACCTCTACTGCAAGGTAATAGGATTATGGATATGGAGATCCTATCATCTGTTTTTGCAAAACTGGCCTGCCCGGAATGCAAGAAGACGTCGCTCAGATTGGAAGAATGCTCGTAGCTTGGAATATCATGTGCATATGCTGTTCTGTGTGATGCGTGCGCATATGCACATTCATTTCAATCGTCAAAGGCTGGAAGTGCTATCGAGAATAACCTGTGTCTCGTCTACGCAATGCGTCAGCTGGGCAAGGGATATTCTGGAGCTGTAACGCTGGCAAAAGTAATGAACATGCCACCGCCGCCTTGGCATTGTGCCTACCAAAAGATATCTGCAAAGCTCTATAAAGCTGCAGAGACTGTTGCGTAAGTCAATGATGAATGCCACTGCTGAAGTGCGTTGTGTTGTGCAAAGTACTGACTGTGGTGTGTCAGGTGATGGCACATGGCAAAGGCGTGGGCATTCTTCATAGAACGGCTGTGTGTCCTTGATATCCATTGATACTGGGAAAGTTATTGATGTAAAAGGCATCTCAAGTAAATGTAGGGCATGCCATTCGAAAAGCAAGTTGAACCTCACAAGCACTGAATTTTTGGAGTGGAAGGCAAATCATACCCAGTGCCAAGCGAACTACACCAGTAGTGTTGGTGGTATGGAGGCAGTAGGGCTCTATCATATGTTCGAGCGTGCAGAACGAAGCCGTGATTTAAAATATGTAGACTTCTATGGAGATGGCGACTCCAAGAGCCACGCGGCTATAAAGGACATATATGGCGCAAATAGCGTGCACAAACTGGAGTGCATTGGACACGTACAGAAGCGTGTAGGATGCCGCCTATGAAAGTTGAAAAAAACTGTTCCTGGACTTGGAGGCAAAGGAATGTTAACGGATGTCCTCATCGACCGGCTGCAGAACTATTATGGTATTGCCATCAGAGTGAATGTGGGTGACCTGCAAGCCATGAAGCAAGCTGCATTAGCGAGCCTGTTTCACTGCAGTTCAACAGATGAAACACCAAGGCATGGTCTGTGCCCTCTTGGCACTGAGAGTTGGTGCGGGTTTAACCGACGGAATGCACTCGGTGGTGGATTCTACAAGCACAAGGGAGGCCTTTCCAATGAGGTACTCAACAAAGTGAAGCCGGTGTATACTGACCTTTGTACGGATGACCTCTTAAAGAAGTGCCTGCGTGGAAAAACCCAAAATGCCAACGAGAGTTTCAACGGTATCATTTGGCAACGGGTTCCCAAAGACGATCCACGTGAGCCTGCCCATCCTACTTTTTGCTTTATTTGACGCTGTGTGCCACTTCAATGATGGCAACAGAAGTACAGCAGATATTTTGAGAGAAGCAGGCATCGAACCTGGTCACCACACACTCTTAGCATGTTGCACCAGTGACCAGTACCGTGTGAAAAAAGACGGGCAGCAACAAAAGCCAAAAGAGAGCTCGTGGCAGCTAAGGAGGGCCCTAGCATGAACCTGAGGAATTTTAATTTCCCAGGGCATGATGATCTTGTTTCTACAAGGATTGAAAAACTTTAATCTTGTTTTTCTCAAAACTTGATTTCTTGCACTTTCCTGTTGCGCAAACAGTTATAACTTCGAAATGAATAAATATTTTTCAATGAAACTTTGCACGCTCGTTCCTTTATTACTAGCCTGTGCAATGAACTAGGATTAATGAAAATGAATGGTAAGTTTTGATGTAATCATGTTTTATGTCTAGGAATGCAGGCAAAAATGACACATTTTCTTTTCTTTGGTATTTTTGCTATAACTTGATTCCCACTTATCCGATGGCAAAGATCCTAGTTGGTTGCACAGTCTGGTTAGTTGGCTACCTCTCTGCCAAAAAGTTTAAAATTGCTGCTCTCCATTCGCTAGTTATGGATGCTCGCGTAACAGCCAAGTTTGGCCATTTTTTTGGTGACGTACCTTAAGGCGTTTTTGATGTTCAGCTTTGGCACTTCCGGGGCAATAGGTCTTGGGTCACTTAATGGGATTGCTCGGTGTTAGAGGATTGCGAGCTGAGGCATGAGCTAGTTCATTGCCCTCTATTCCCTTGTGACCTGGTACCCACTCCACGAGAACCTGTAATGCAGGGTGTTTGTGCATGTTCCTGGTGACAGTGTAGTATGGATATAACCCAGGAGTTCATTTTTTGTAAAGGCAGTAATGCTCCCCGACTATCCAAACGAATTGTGATAATGTCAGTGTCATGTGTGTGTAGGCAAATGGCTTCTGTAATGGCCTGAATCTCTGCATCTTTAGCAGACGGTACTGCTTCGTGACTGCGAGTTGTCTGGCTTCTTGGTCCCAAAACTGAGAAGAGCTATGAGCTGCATCGATGTAGTATGTGCTGTGGTCAGGTGTGGCTAAGTAATCAGCGTGAGCTTGTCTGCCTTGTTGATTGTCCACATTCATTTTTTGGGGATGGGTAGGACCTTGATGTTCGGGATAGTGTCTAATGGTGGTGGAGCTTGCTGGATGTCGGGCAAATGTCAAGTCTGATACCCGAGGCTTCTCAGGATAGCACGACCTTGGGTAGACATTTGTTAGTTGATGGTGTTGAGCTTCTTTGTGTGCATTAGTTCTTCTAGCATGTTGTGTGTCGTGGTGACTTGTGGGCGGATGCCACCGGGCACATTCACCGCATTGCTGCGAGCGTGTATGCAATGTACAAACTGCGAAGTAGCTGTTTCTGGTATTATTTCAGTTTGATAACCTCCTGATAACATGAAAATATCCAGTATGTATGTATATGATTCTTTCTATTATGCTCGTAAGGTTTCTTTGTAGCCGTCAGCAATAAAAAAAGCGCTGCTACTTACTTGTGAATGTGGTGAAATGGGCTATTTATAATGTTTTCGCTACTCAAGAATCTAAAAAAAAAAGTTAAGGCAAAAAAAAAAAAATCACGTCCATCAGGAATCGAACCCACGCTGAAATTTCAGCATGGGAGGTGAAGACAGTACCAGTACACCGAAATCTAACTCAAGATGGTGGCTTTCTGACGGGACGTTTTGACACGTTGGTAAAGCACATTTATTCAGTTTTCTTCACAACGCTATTGGCCAATAGCAGCTGCGTATGGGAATCTGCTATATTACAAAATGTGTCCAGAAAGGAGTTAGGAGCAGGCGTATGTTGAAAAGAGAGCGTTTGAGAAAAAGGTGACTTCATGCTCCGCTTGCGACTCCATGCGCTGCGCACGGCTGCAAAACTTGGCTGAGATGTTCACAGCAGCGTATGCTATCCGCTTACTATGTTTTTTCACCAAGCGGAAGGGGTGGTTCAGGACCCCTTTAAAGCATTTCTGCGTTTTACATGCATTTGAATAGGCGGCATCGGAGTTAGCTGCGAGCTAAAGCTTCCTCTTTAAGGTCACAGGACAGTATCTGTATACAGTAAAGGTAAGACGTCACACATTAAAAAAGAAATAGTTTAATAATTTGTTACGCGCGTTTGACATGACTAGTGTTGGTCTAGATACTTTCAATTATGTTTTCATCGCCACACAAAAAAGGGGGTACTTAAAGGGTTGTCTGTACCCTTCACATACTGCAACTCCAGAATGTGTGATAGCCAGAATCACCTGAGCGAGTGTTACCCATACAGACAAATTTGGTGATGCTGATGCGTGTGTATTAGTTACATTATCTTGTTCATCATCCAATTTATGCTTTTAGTACATGCCAATAGTACAGACGAAGTGCCAAATTTTTAGACAAAATTGTCTAAAAGCCCACGGTCAGCTGCTGATGTTCTTGTGTCAGAAATGTTACAGGCTATGCTTGTGTGACTGTGTTTTGTGTCTCAAATATGAATTTTGCTGAATACGATTGTTAAGAAAAATGGAATCTGAAACAAATATTATCCTATTCACATATCCAAACTAATCCACTTTGTGGACAGCGCGTTTTGACATCTGCATTCGATGATTCTATTTATTTTAGCTATGGCTCTCTTTCATTGTGCTGCAACGTTGCATTTTGATCAAGTGATTGGTCATCAATGTTATAGGTAAGGTAGGAATTCATTGGCTGTGGTGGTCATGCTTGATTTGCCATTTGTTTCCTGTTTCAGCTATTACAACCTAGACTTGTCAGTGAGCCTGGAGCACTGCCTGAAAGGAAAAGTTGTTGTGGAATACCCAACTTTCACGGTCGTTCTCACTGAGGACTTGTCGCAGTTTAACCTCATCAGTCCAGGTTAGTGAGCTTGACTTTCATACTGAGTTGATGCAGTTCTGTTAGCGGCGGCTGTATGGCTCTCAAACAGTCAAGAAGCAGCCACACCAGCAAAAGTGAAAGTACGGGAGACAGCCTGAATGGCACAAAATTTCTTCATGGCCGGCATTTTTTTTTATATTGTGCAGGTGGGACCATGTCCTCAAAATCGCATAGGACACCATATGGCATCTGAAACTTTGACTGCCGTTGCAGGGATGTTAGTAGGTTCGGTGACTAAATGAATTCTTCGTCCTTGGCTTGTCATGGCTATGATCCCTGTCAATGGCAATGTGACTTGCTCACGAAACTATATTTTGCACGCTTTTAATTTATATTCATTCTGAATACAGTCAAACCTGCATATATCGAACTCACACACAAAAAAAAAACTTGAATTAGTTTGACATATCGTCTAATTTGATAGGGAACTTTTAAAGGATTGGCCAACATAAGTGCACATACAATTTCTAACAGTGCTTTAGTGACGAAATGGACTCGTACTGGTGTGAAAAGGCTACTCTCGATCCCGATCGAGCCCAATCTGGATCTAAATTCTCGACCGCGACTGGCTCCTTCCCGTAGCTTGAGCAAAGGAGCCAGTTGCAATCAAAAAAATTTGATCCAGATAGTAACCGAAAGTATGTGATGTGACACGCATTACGTTTGGCTTACTGTAGCATGAAATAGTCCTGAATCTTCTTCTGCTTCAGTATTTTCGTCGCCTAGGCGAGCACATATTTTTCCACATTGTAGCTTCCACGTTCGCTTGGAAGCGCCGAAACAGGGCGAATGCAAGCTTCATGTTGGAGCGAGTGGCCATAGGATCCGAGTTATCACTGCTCCCGTCACCCGTGTCCTCATTGACGACGAATACTGAAAGCATAACATCTGGTAGGATATTTTAATATGCACACAAGCCTACAGTACAGTTAACACTTTCGTAAACACTGAAAATGTGCTCATTTTCAGTGCTTTTATGTTTTAACATTTTATTTCAAGATGTAGTAGTCGCAACATATACTGCAATACAGTAAAAGCTCGATGATACGATCACGGCTAATACGAATTTCCGGATGATACGAATTTTTCTGTGGTCCCGGCCGAGCCCCATTACTTTGCAACGTGCTAGAGAACGGTTGTTACGAATAGATTTTCGGCCTGCGTCGGGTGATACGAATAAACGCCGCCCCACTGACGGCCGCGAAAGAGAACAGCGCGCAGTCACGCGCTTTCTCCCGTTATCTTTTGGTGCGGACGCGCGGACGCGGCGCCGGACAGCGCGGACTCCGCGACTGGGCGCGAAGAGTTTGAAGCGGTGGCGCTTTTGTACTTTTCCTCCTTTTCGGCGGCCGCCCATCGGACGGAGTGGCTGCTGTGCTTCGGGCCGCGTTCTTTGTGTTTGCGCCATTTTACCTAGTCGCAGCGAGCTATGTCTACCGAGATAGGATTGTCTACCGAGATAGAAGGACATTAGAGACTTTTTCTTCAAGAAGTAAATGCTTTTTACGTACATGTGCCTGAGTGAGTTCATCTCTCACTCTTTAATTTAGCTACAGTCGAATCTCGTTAATTCGAACACGCTTATTTCGAACATACCGCGCACCGACAATGCTCTTAGCAGCGCGCCAAATCACGCGGCGGCGCCTCCGACCGGCATTGCTCCGACACCGCCGTAGAGCAAAAGCTCAGGAGAGACCCCTCAATGCCGCGCGCGAAGGAACAGGGAAAAAAAATAAAAAAGAACCCGCGGCGGAAATTTCATCCTCTCTCAAATTGCAAGGTCGCCGTTTCTGCATCGCGCCGGAACAAGCGTGTACGTGCCGACTAGAGTGTTCTAGACAACCGTATTCTAGCACACACTAGTGCCGACGTCTCAGCCACGCGGATAAAATGGCAGTGAACCCTTCTCTATTTTCTAGTCACATGTTGACCTTGCACTGCCGCAGCGCACAGGGAAGCAGCGGTGGACGCGCAGTCGGGCCAGCGAAACTGCTCACGCCCGCAAACGCTCGCTTCCCGATAACGGCAGAAAACGAAACTTCAGGGAGCAGCTAAAATAAGCTGGCGCCAGCACGGCGGCGGGTGCGCACGGAGATGTGCGCACGGAGTCGAAGGTGAGAGTGCTACGAGGGAGTTGAGAGGGAGGGCGAGGGGAGCCACCGAAGCGGCGGAGTTGACGCGGTCAAATCCACTTCCATGCCGCCCTCCTCCCTCAACTTCGACGGTCTCCGCGCGCACTCGTGTGCCGGCGCCGCCCGCTCCCTGAAGCTTCACTTTCTGCCGTTATCGGGAAGCGACCGTTAGCCGGCGTGGGCAGTTTCGTGGCCCGCGCTTGCTATGCGCTTGCGCGCCGCGATATTTCACGACTCGCACCGTTCGTGCATCGTGCTATGGTGCACGAATCCTTCAAAAATACGTCCCTTTAATTCGAACAAATTTCCGGGCCCCTTCGAGTTCGAATTATCGAGATTCGACTGTAGTTTTAATTGTGTTTCGATGATACGAATTTCGGCTAATATGAATATTTTTCGTGACCCCGTGAGATTCGTATCATCGAGCTTTCACTGTACATAAAATTATAGCCTGCTCACTGGTGTTTCGAGTAGATGTATAGTAGTAATAATTGCTCAGACAATTTTTAAGAATTATGATTTGAAACTTCAAAGAAGCACCACACGGAACACGAATGAAAGTAATAATTCACTATTTTTGAATTAAATACCGAGAAAGAAATCTGCAATACAGTCTACTTCCGTTAATTCGAACCTGACGGTACCGGCGAAATTGGTCAAATTATCTCCCGGGTCGAATTAAATGTAGAAAAAAACGCCAAAACATCGCAGAAAAAATGGCAAAACACACAGCTGATTCACTTGGCAGTATTTGCACTATTCTAACATGCTCCCTAATCGGACTCGGGCCCACTTTCTATGTGTCCAAAGTAGAAAAATAACGTAGGGATGACATTAAAGCTCTTAAACAAAGTAGAAATCTAACACATGCACAATTTTTTAGCAAGAAAAATTGTTACACAGAGGCGGCTGAATTCCTAAAGTCAGCTCCGCTGCACTGCCTCTGTGTTATGTGGTAAAGCATACAACCTTTGCAAAGGCGGTTTTGGTTTCGTGCCCGATTGCACCCCGTAGGCAATTTTTGGCCCAGTTTGCCTTAAAAAAGAAAAAAAAGGTGTGTGTTAGAATTGGGTAAATACTGTAATGAGACATTGTGAGCTATGGTTATCGCTTGAAAATCTTCCTAGGGTGGGCCAAAAATATTGTCACGGTAATAACAGCACAGACAACAACCGGTCACACAGCAGAACAGCTCCGATCGAGCAGAACGTCTTCTTCGTCGTCTTTGTCTCTCCCGCCCGAATCCTTCACGGCGCGCAAAATAAAGCGCAAGCAAACTACAACTGCACAACACACGGAAATGTACTGAATTGACGTGCCATTATTCCCCCCCTGGAAAAGCATTGTCTCGATGCCTTTGAAGTAGGGAGGTAGGTGGTCAGCGTGCGTAATATGGCTTCGTCCTAGCCACGTGGACGATGTCCGGTTGTGGTGTACGGCGGGAGCTTCGCGTGGTGCTCTCTGGAACAACTGTGTAGTTGACGTCGTTGAGGCGTTGAAGAACCCGGTAAGGCCCGAAATAACGCCGGAGAAGTTTCTCCGACCTCCCGCGCTGGCGGACGGGACTCCAGATCCATACTTTGTCTCCGGGGTGGTAGGTAACTTCTCTGTGTCGGAGGTTGTACCTGTGAGCATCGTAGTGTTGCTGAGAGCGAATGCGCAGGCGAGCTAGCTGACGAGCTTCCTCGGCACACTGAGCATAGTGGGCAGCATTCACTGTGGTAGATGCGAAGGTGTCGGGCAGGAGCATTACGTCTAACATTGTGGTAACCTCGCGGCCGTGCAGCAAGCGAAAAGGAGTAAATCCTGTGGTTTCTTGAACGGCGGTATTATAGGCGAAGGTTACGAAAGGAAGGACGCTGTCGCAGTTCTTGTGATCCACGTCGACATACATTGAAAGCATGTCAGCGATGGTCTTGTTGAGCCGTTCGGTTAGGCCGTTCGTCTGTGGATGGTAACCTGTTGCCCGACGATGAACAGTGCCGCTGAGGGTCATCACTTCATCCAGGAGTTGGGCTGTGAAAGCGGTCCCTCTGTCGGTAATAACCACTGCTGGTGCGCCATGGCGGAGGACGATATCATGCATGAAGAAATTGGCGACGTCGTTAGCAGTAGCTAGTTGAAGTGGTCTTGTTTCACAGTAACGAGTGAGATAATCTGTCGCAACTATTATCCATCGGTTCCCAGCCGAAGATTTAGGAAATGGTCCAAGCAAGTCCATTCCGACTTGTTGAAAGGGTGCCCGAGGTGGTTCGACAGGTTGTAACAAGCCAGCTGGTTTTATAGGCGGCGTCTTGCGCCGCTGGCAGTCTCGGCAAGTCTTCACGTATTGCTTAACGGTGCGGGACAGTTTAGGCCAGTAGTACTTGTGGCGGATACGCCCGCGAGTACGCGTGAACCCCAAATGGCCAGAGGACGGTTCGTTGTGACAAGCATGCAGGATCTCTTCTCGCATCGCAGATGGTACCACCAGAAGATCGGCTTGAGAGCTGGAGTCAAAGCTTTGCTTGTACAAGACGTTGTTGCGGAGAAAGAACGATGAAATTATGCGTCGGAATGGACGTGGTGGCTGTGTAAGTTGGCCCTCAAGGTAGTCGATGAGCGGGCGAAGCTCCAGGTCATCACGCTGTTGCTGAGCCAAGTCAGACGCTGTGACGGCGCAGAGGAAACTGTCGTCTTCAGCTAGCTCAGGCGAAGTCGTTTTTACAGGAGCGCGGGACAGACAGTCGGCATCTTGTGTGCTTGCGTCCCGACTTATAGACAACCGTAACGTCGAACTCCTGAAGGCGAAGACTCCATCGAGCAAGGCGGCCTGAGGGGTCTTTGAGACCGGCAAGCCAACACAACGAATGGTGGTCACTGACTACTTTAAAAGGTCTTCCGTACAAATATGGTCGGAACTTGGATATCGCCCACACAACAGCTAGACATTCTTTTTCTGTAGTCGAGTAGTTCGATTCGGCCGATGACAAGGCACGACTAGCGTAGGCGATCACTCTTTCTATACCTTCTTGCCGCTGCACAAAGACGGCGCCGAGACCCACATTGCTCGCGTCTGTGTGTACTTCAGTGTCGGCGTCTTCGTCGAAGTGACCTAGGATTGGAGGAGTTTGAAGTCGTTGTTGTAGGTCACAAAAAGCGCGATGTTGCTCGGGGTTCCAAACGAAAGCGACATTGTCTCTTGTGAGGTAATGCAAGGGCTCAGCTATTTTCAAAAAATTTGGTACGAAGCGACGGTAATACGCGCAAAGTCCCAAAAAACGGCAGACCTCGCGTTTGTTCGTAGGCGTTGGGAAGGCTGCAACAGCTCGCGTTTTTTCAGGATCCGGGCGAATTCCATCGCAGCTTATGACATGACCAAGGAATTTCAGTTCCTCGTAACCGAAGTGGCATTTTTCGGGCTTGAGTGACAGGCCTGCAGTTCGGAGCGCATCAAGCACTGCACGAAGACGCTGAAGATGCTGCTCGAAAGTCTCCGAAAAAACGACGTCGTCCAAATAAACAAGACACGTTTGCTTGTTAAGCCCGGATAAAACAGTGTCCATCATTCTTTGAAAAGTCGCAGGAGCAGAGCACAGACCAAAAGGAAGAACCTTGAATTCAAAGAGTCCGTCAGGAGTAATAAATGCGGTCTTTTCCCGGTCATGGTCATCGACCTCTATTTGCCAATAACCACTACGCAGATCCATGGATGAAAAATATCTGGAGTGTCGAAGTCGGTCCAGCGAGTCGTCGATGCGAGGTAGCGGATAGACGTCTTTCTTTGTAACGTTGTTGAGTTTGCGATAATCAACGCAGAAACGCAGTGTGCCGTCTTTCTTTTTAACTAGCCCCACTGGTAACGCCCATGGACTTGTAGATGGCTGAATGATGTCGTCAGAAAGCATTTGCTTGACTTGTTCACAAATGGCGTCTTGTTCTCTTCGAGACACACGGTAGGCATGCTGTCGGATGGGTCTTTCGGCGGGTTCGGTTATAATTCTGTGCTTCGCAACGGGTGTCTGCTTGATTTTTGACGTCGTGGCAAAACAGTCGCTAAAGGAAAGCAATAGAGAGCGAAGACTATCTTGTTGTTGAGCCAATAGTTTAGAATTCACATCGAGTTGAATTGTAAACTGCTTCTCATCGTGTTGGACGGAGGAAAGTTCTGCGAGTGATAGGCTGGTTCTCGCGTCGCCGATTTCTTCGAAGTAAGCGACAACAGCGTGCCTCGTGAAGTGCTGGTATTCGCGACTGAAGTTTGTGATTAGGATTTCAGCAGTCTGTTTGGTCAGTTCGAGGAGGCCGCGGGCGACGCATACTTGACGAGAGAAGAGGATGGACACATTGGTTTCAACAACTCCAAGGGCATTTCGGTCCTTGTCGCTCACTACGGTAACCAGTACACTGGAACGAGGTGGTATGGTCACGGAATCATCAGAGACACGCTAAGCTATCTTGTGCAATTTGCATTCGTGCGAGATTGCGTTACGAGAAAATGTTACCAACAGCTCTCGAAGATTTATAATGGCCCCATATTCTCTAAGAAAGTCCATTCCTAAGATGAGCTGCCTGGAGCATTCCCGCAGTATGACGAAGGATCCAATGAAGGCAGAGCCGCAGATATGCACTCGGGCAGTGCACCTTCCAACCGGCGTCACGAGATGACCACCCGCAGTACGGAGTTGGGGACCATTCTATGGTGTGGTCACCTTTCGGAGAGTAGCCACCAATTCACCACTCATAATGGAGTAGTCGGCGCCGGTATCAACGAGGGCGGTGACCTGGTAATTGTCGACGGTTACTGTAATATCGGCGGAAAGTACTGCGTCATCAGAACATGGTGTGGCGGATAAATCGTCGTCGTGAACTTTTCGTGTCGGAGGATGTTTGTCAGGACGATCAGCAGCGGCCCCACCCCCGGAGGTCGCTGTCCTCAGTTTTCCTGGCGTGGGTGTGGACTTGGGGACCTGTTGCGAACATCAGAAAACGTAGAGTAACGGCTAGGCGAGATGATGCGCCGAGGAGATGGTGAACGTGATTGGCGTCTTTGTGCGGGAGAACATGGCTGTTGAGAGGCCAGGAACTGCTCAATCTCGCGTGGGCGCTCACCATTACTTGGTCGACGCGCGTTAGGGTGAAATCCCTGAAGGCCCATCCTCCGATAAGGGCACTGACGATACAGATGGTCCGCTTCGCCGCAGTGGTAGCAAAGTGGCCGATTATCCGAGGTGCGCCACACGTTTGATTTCCGTGTGATATCTCGTGGGCCTACGTACTCATACGAGTTTACATTTGTAGTGGGAAATTGACGTGGCGGCAGAGCTGAAACAGGGGAAGGCAAACGTCATACCGTAGATGGTTGAGGGCCCCGTAAGGCTTCGGCATATGTCAGGACTGGAGCTTCGGCTCGCGTTGGTGCCAATGGTTGGGTCACGGTCCTGATTTCGTCACGAATGATGTCACCAAGCGCAGTAACAGTCGGCTGACAAGCAGTTTTGCGAACTTCCTCAAGCTCTTCGCGCACAACGCTTCGCACAAGCTCTGGGAGTGCTGCTAAATTGTGTCCGCAGGTGAAACATGGCACGGCGGCGACGGTGCTTTGGCGATCGTACTGTTGGGATCGTTGCTGCAGCGCTCGCTCCATTGTCGTCACTTCAGTTATGAACTCGGCGACGGTAGCTGGAGGGTTGCGCATGAGCCCAGCGAAGAGTTGTTCTTTCACCCCTCGCCTTAAGAGGCGAACTTTCTTTGTCTCGGCCATACCTGGATCAGCACGTCGGAACAAGCGGGACATGTCCTCGACAAACATGGCCACGCTTTCATTTGGCTTCTGAAACCGACTCTGCAGAGCCTGTTCGGCCTTTTCTTTCCTTTCGAGGCTGCTGTACGTCTCGCGAAGCTGTCGTCGGAAATCTTGCCAGCTAGTGATGGAGCCCTCATGATTCTCGAACCATGTGCGAGCGTAGTCTTCAAGGGCAAAGTAAACGTAGCGCAGTTTCTTATAGTCGTCCCATTCATTGACTGCAGCGACTCGGTCGAAGTGCTCAAGCCAATCCTCCACGTCCTCGAACACGTCACCATGAAATGACTTCGGAACGTGCGCTGGATTGATGACACTCGGGGTAGAAGTGGATTGGACTGTGTCGCTCTCTTGCGTTTGACTCGTACTTGCCCCTGTGGTTGACATTCTTACTGGGCTCAATGGGCCGTATTCAGGAAATAGTCCTTGCAAGCGGCGGCTGTGGCGAAGTGCCCGGTTTTCCTCCGGAATCGCAGGAATGGTGGTAGGGACTTGAAGCGTCGGGAGGTCAAATTAGGGCATAGGATGATACCCAGCATGTCCACCAATTTGTCACGGTAATAACAGCACAGACAACAACCGGTCACACAGCAGAACAGCTCCGATCGAGCAGGACGTCTTCTTCGTCGTCTTCGTCTCTCCCTGCCCGAATCCTTCGCGGCGCGCAAAATAAAGCGCAAGCAAACTACAACTGCACAACACACGGAAATGTACTGAATTGACGTGTCAATATGCGTTTTCGACGAGAGATGACGTGTTCAGCGCATTAACTGTCCCTTGAGCTCCGCCAAGACATACACTGCCACTAAGGGGTCACTAGGGGTCAGGCACGTGCATGCTGACTGGTAAAGTTCTAATCATCAGGTGAAGGACAATTTTAGGATCGAAATAACGAAAGTTTGGGCCTGTAGAAACGCATGGGCGCTGACCAGACCTTCCGTGAGGATCGAATTAACCGAAATATTGAATTAAACGGAGTTGGAATAATGGAAATTTATTGTATATAAAATATTCACCTGGTTCCTAGTTCCCAACTTTTTTAAGTCATATCAGGCAAAAAAAAAATTGTGAAGATTTGTTAGCATCAATACTAACTAGCCTTAGTGATGCCCATGCTATGCGGTAAAGCAGTGTGAAAACGGGTAAGTTTCTATTGTGCAGGGAGCATTTGTTTTTAATCATTGCAGCAAGCACCTGGTTTGTTTTTTACTGCATTCCTTAAGCTTGCAAAGCAATGGTTGTCAGGTCAGGGAGTATGCAGAAGCCTCCTCATACTTGATTATTGCGTTCGATTAGCTTTATGTGTGCAAGCAAGGTGGTATAGGGTGTGTTAAGTGGTGCTGGCAATTTCACATGCTTTGTTCAGTTCCTGTACAGTGCTGAACACTAATGTGGAGTGTTGTGCAATATTATACAGTAATGAATAAGGGCACTTGCACAGGCGGTGTTCAAAATATAAGAGATTAGACAGCTACTCAAGCTTCGGTTGAAAGTCGGTCTGAAATCGACTGCTTGCTGTTGTGTGAGTGAAAAATTTAAAGAACTTGAAGTGAAAATGGCTTTCTTGAATACTGTGCAACTGATTTGTTGAGAAAGTATGCTTAAAATGGCCATGCAGAAGTCAAATGCTGGTGATTGTTACTTGTTTTAAATCGTAAAACTAGCCTGAGGAAACTAATTCTAGAACAGCTTTGGGGAAAATCCAACTTTCACAGTTTTTACATCATTCCACCACCTCTAAATCCTGAAAAAGAAAACCCTGAGATGAGGGGACGTACATATTGTGAATTGATGTATTGCTGCAGTTGCTTTGTAGTATAACACCTCTCTCTCTTTTTCAGAGCCATCAGGAAGTCATGGGGGCACAAGTCTGCCAGCCTTCTTCAATACAGATGGTTTGGCTGGGTGTGAGAATGAATGAAAGAGTGCAAATTGGTACAAAAATATGAAGCAGTTTTTTTTTCCTGCTAAAGAGCTTTGTAAAAATGTATAATAAAGCCCAAGGCAAACGTGCCCCCTAAAGGAAGCATGTGACCTGGTTTCTTTCTCCATCCATCCTAATTCCTTGCTTCAATGTATCTGCGTTTGCTTCCTTGTCCCGAAACTCCCCCCTGTTTGAGGAGCGTTTTGTGGGTCATGTGTGAGTGAGCCTCATGTCTGTGGTTCTTCTTGGCGGTGGCGCATGCCCACACGCACAAAAAAAGGGGGGAGGGGATGGTGCTGACAAGGAAGTGCATTTGGAAGAGGTCAGCAAGATCCTTATTCCAGCCTTAAGAGTGGTCCTTCGTGCCATCCTGCACCAAAACTGCATTTTAGCAGATAATTGCACAGACTATGCCAAAGGAAACATAATAACAACCTCATAGATAGTCTAAAACGTGGCGGCCATTACGTATTTCCAGCTCCGCAATCGCTTCCAGCGCATGCAGTTCGCAAAAGCATAGCCTTTGAGATCTGCCTGTTACATGAGGAAACCTTCGCTGGGTTGAGGGTTTATTTGGATACTACCTCGCCAGTAAAACTGAAACCAATACCTAAAGCACTCTACGATTATCATCCTGGCAGTCCACAGACCAGTCATAGCCACGGATATAGCTGATGCCATTGGTCCTTTTCACCCATGCGAGAAAAAATTATGAGAAGTGTCACGTGACAATCTTGAAGCCTTCTTATAAAAAAATATAACGGAGAAATAGGCCCTGGTCAAGTAATAGGCAAGCGGTAGCTTACAGTCGCCTACCTTTAGACGCAAAGTGTTGACATCATCTATTGCAAAGCAAACATTCGTAATGTATGGTCATGTCCTCCGAGAATGCGCGCTGGCAGGTTTGCTCTGGCTCTCCCATTCGCACAGAGAGAGCGTAAGTTCAGTGGTGGGCGTGGCCGGCTTCACACCACGGCGCTTGCAACTGAGGACTTTCATGCGCTGAGGAGGCTTTCGGGCACTGCAGTACTGTTGCTACTGCTTAGATGAGGTGAGAAAAAAAAAAGTGATTTTATGCTGATATACGATTCTTTACTGATTTGGAAATGACAGCTGAAGGTGTATGAGGGCCAAGTATGGTGGGTGTGGCTGGCTTCACACCGCGGCGCTCGCAACCGAGGAGTTTAATGCGCTGAGGAAGCTTTCAGGTGCTGCAGTACTGTTGCTACTGCTTAGATGAGGCGAGAAAAAGAAGTGATTTTATGCTGGATATACGATCCTTTAGTGATTTGGAAATGACGGTTGAAGGTGTACGAGGGCCAAAGCGCGTGCTGGTGCCTATTATCAAGTGCGTTTATTTTAAAGCGAAGCTTTGTACCTCTACCAGCCAAGGGTTCTGTCGTGTCCGTCGTAATCAAAAAACGATCCCGACGAACCGCTAACACTTGCAGGTATAGCAGTATAGCTTACTTGAATTCAGGCATTCAGCGTACAACTAAGCACTCGTTTTCGCAAGAAAAACCACAAAAACAAGCTTCAAAGTGATGAGCCAACATGATGGATGATAAGGGCTGCGGGCAAACAACGGAAACAGGCTCAGCGCGGTCCGTAAGATTAGATTGCAGCTGTTGCAAAGCTTATGCAGCTGCTTGAAAGAGAGTTGACGTCATTCGAAACCCTTCCAGCCTAGTAACTGCTTCGGTTCATTTTCTAGACTACCCCACTATGGGGTAGTCTAGTAGTGTATATCACACCAATGATAAAGCAGTAGTGAACATTGTTGTGAAGTAAATAATAATAAAGGCCGTGGTTAAAGTTACGTTGTAGTGTGTGAGTCACCCTCACGGTGACTCACGCAGTCACCGTGAGGGTGGCGTAAAAAGCTTCGCTTTCCAACCACCTTCACAGGGTGGATTGGCGGGCAATTTTTTTTTCTGAAACTATTCACGTGGGTATGAGGAAGTGGAATATCTCTGCAACAGTTCATCAAGTGCCGGAGATGCGATATACTTCAAAATTTGCGGGCTATGTTTTGTACTGTACCTTTTGTTTTATGCTCTAATAAGCACATCACCTCTACAATTATTTTTGTGTAATCTAACGTATGCAGGAAATCATGAGTATCCATTATTATGCCAATTAATCGTGTATGTATATTATGTACCCATTATGTATGCTGTTTTTTTTTTGTGTGATGCCCCCTTACCCAATGCCTCTCACGAGGCCTGTAGGGACTTTTTAAATAAATAAAATAAATACATTTTCAACATCTCATTCCCCCACCTAAATAAGGGCAATTGGACATCCAACTGTTCAAGCTTAGAATACAGGAAAACACACTTCAATTCCTTAAGTTATACTTCGTACTAATTTAATTTATCGCTCGACCCATCTTCATATCAACCAGACCCTCACTTGTCACCATTGGCGGGATGCTATAACACTGCACTTTGCATGAACCAGCACATGTTTTCATTCTCCATACTATAACAGAATGGAATCGTGTACGATCAGGTCACAATCTTGCATTAATAATTGTCTGTTTTTCATTGTATTATCCTTCATTGTCTCGCTTGTTGCCATTGCATGTATTTGTAGCCCTCCCTGCTAGAACCATGTGTCCGCAGAATTAATAAAAATTAAATGAACACATACAAGCAAGAGAGAAGTTCCCTAGAATGTCCCTGGAACCAACTAATGTTTCAACAAGGAAATTTGTCTTCATCAGGGCCCCTTGTCTGCCTTGAAACAGACAAGCCCACTCGTCGATATGTTGACTCCAGCAAGAAGTATGCTGACAGAGGTGGCCTGTACTGAGGCTACCTGCTTATTAATCCTCTGAGCAAAAATGTAAGGTTTTATCTCTCTCTTGCAACAATAATTTTTGTTTGACAACACTTTGTTGTCTGAAATAAATTCACTGAACTGAATATAAAATAGTGGCCGGTGCGAGGTAATGTTTCAATGTGCAGTTACAGCGATTGACTTAGTTGTGCCTTTCAAACATGAACTCTACTGGGAGCAGCTTTAAAAAAGCGAAATGTTAGTTCCCTCCAATACCACAATCGTAACCAATAGCCAGTTTTTTTCCTGCTTTTTTTTCCGGCATGTCAAAAAGGTTTCATTTGAGAGAGCAGCTTCATGATAACTTTAATGTACAGCCAAAATTTACAAACAGAAATAAGGCAACATGACTGACCAGGAAATAGATAAGAAAGGCACACACAAAGATTCTTGTGTAAATCTAACTGCCAACCTAAGAAGCAGTTGCTTGCTTATGGCCTGACAGAATGCACGGGTGCAGACAAGCACCCCCCCCCCCCCCCACCCCTCCCATTAAAAAAAGAAGAAAAAAAAGAAAGGAATGCAGCAACATCGGTAAAAGAAGATAAATTTATAACCGGACTCAAAAAAAGGTGCCATAAAATCTCAACAATAAAAAAAGAAAAGAGAAAATACAGGTGCAATCATAACCAACACGGGGGTGCTTGTCAGTCTGATAGTGCAGGCAATTGTCTTCATCAAAAGTGACGTGGTGCTGTCAGTGGCATTGTTCCTCCTCGTCTCTGAGTGAAATTGGAGTGTGCACATTAAAGAATCCCAAATGGTAAAAATTAATCCACAGTCCTCCACTGTGACATGATCTGGCCAGTAAGACCTCGCAATTGTTTTTTTTAATTGAAGGAGTGCTGACGCAAGTGTCATGGTGGTTTTCAGTGGTCATGACTTCCATTAACTCTCTTAACATCTGGTGCTAGAAGTTACAAGTGATGAAATGAGTGCTATGAAATTGAAATTTGTATTTGTGCTGTCGTATGTTTTGAGACAAATCGCTTGCTGAAAGCAATTTAATTGAACCTTTTTGCTCTTGTCGATTCATTAAAACATCTTTCGGTTTGTCCAATGTAATATTACTTTATCATAACACAAAGGTATCTGGTAAATGACGCCTAAAGGTAGAATGTTAACATTGTTCTATGTGCTCTTTTGCAAGTATTTTTGCTCAAGAGCACCATTCACCAGAAAGCACATAGGCTTGGGGGCTGAAGCGACAACCCTGACACCAGCCCTCGTTGCAATTCTTAAAATTGTGAGTGAGCTCATGCATGTACGGCACGACTGCAACCTTTTATACATATGTTCTTGCATAAGGATTAAGTACATTAACCTTTCCTAATTCAATGATTCAGGTGGGATTCATTATGTTTTGCAAGAAGTATTCAACACTGAAAAATATAAACAACATACCATTTTCAGGAATGTGGGTGTCGCCAATGCTTATTACATAATTTGTTGGCTTTATCATGTAGATAAATACAGCTCTTGAAATTCCACAAATGTTCGTGTGTCACATCATGCTGAGGTTGGGCCCCTGCACTGTAATTTTGGAGCCTGCTGCTTAATGCATATAACGTGCCTTGAGTATTACAATAATGGTCTTCGTCTAATCTGTGGCCATATTTCACACCATTATGAGTGTGAATTAAAATATCTGAAGAACCATGTGTTGCTTACAACACATTTGAGTTTTTGGCAGTTTATGAGAAAACCGTTTAATTCATTGCAAAGACTATACAGTGGCAATTTTTACAATTTTTCCTTGACTCTTGTTCAGAGGCACGTAATATAGTTCTCACTTCATTAAAAAAAAATTCAGACTGGAAGCAGTTAATGCAGACAGCCTCATATTTGTGGCATGCAATGCCAGCGTATTGCATGAAAAAAAATTTAGAAAGTCATCACAGCCATCTGGATAATGCTCATAAAAATATTCATGCACTGAGCAATGTGCATGGTTTGGTTAGTCAGTGCTGAAACCAGCCCAAACCTAAGCACCTCGATATGCCCAACCACAAGCTCGTGAAAGTTAACCTATTCTACCCTTCGTAGCCATTGAGCCGTTGCAGGGGCCTCAGGTTTCGAGCACGGCAACATGTAACTTGCTGATTCATGCCTGTGCCTTCCTGGGAAAACAATCGCCTAGTGGTTCGTGAACTGGAACGTAAAGGCAAAGGTCGGTTCAAGTACTGAAATATATGATAAACTCGGTAGCATTTGGGAAGCTATCGGATTCATGAATGAGCATTTTGAGCTTTTCAAGGCAGATGTTGAAGCTTTGTTTTTTCAGGAAATAGCTGCTGCAAAAGTTGAAAGTGCACAGTGCCGTAGAGAGAATGAGGAATTGCAGAAAGATCTCAAAGAGAAGCTTAGAAGGAGGTTATGTAGCTAAAGTAATACAGCAGAACCTTAAACACTGAGATTAATCTTTCACTGACCCACAGGGAGGACTTGAGGGTAACTGTTACAAACATTGCCATGTCCACAGGTACTAACGTTACAGCTAATGACATAACCATCACACATTGCAGACCACAGAGGGATAAAAACGAACATGATTTGTCATGTAAACACATAACTGATATGCGAGCAGACGTGAGTGGCATGAATCGGGATATTTTGGTGCAGTGACGGACAGGTCGAACTCGCCAGTGCGAACATTGGTTACATTGAGTCAATCCTTGGTCACAAGTTGCAGTGGATCACGTGACCTCTGTCAGTTCCCAGTGTCAATGTGGCCTTTCACACAATATGCCACATTGCACTGCTACGGCTGCCTGAATTATTTCAAAAATTAAATTAGGAGGTTAACATCTTGAAACTGCACAGCAGGTTATGAAAGATGCAGTAGTTGAGGACTTTGGATTCAGCAAAGCATGCAGATTTAAAGCACTCGGCAAACTATTGAGAACCATAATGCAAGCACCACTTTGACCAAATGACTGTCACCTAATATGTTGCGTCCCCATCACTTAAAACTGCATTGTACTATATTAGATGGCAGCTGTGTTGGCTACAGAAAATGGACAAAACAGTGTGTCCTGCTAGGGACCAGGGGCGAGAACTGGTTTTTAATAACGGACGAGTCAACAGCTAGACTCTCCATGCCTCGGAACAGAGCACCTGAACATCTTTTCCCTTGGCAGTTCTGAGAGCCCTAAGACATGACACCAATGCAAAGATCAAGTTGCCTGGAAAAGCCGACTGTAAGAAGCTTATAATACTCATGAGATTCTTGACATGTCCATCAGCACAAATGCTAACATTGTCAATGTGTATGTTCAATCTGTTTGCCACAGATGTGCCTCTTACTGGACTGTCATCCCAATCAACAAGCATTATGTCATCGGTACGTACCTCTGCACTTGTGCAGTCAGAGAGAGAGCTAAGTACTCAAGTGAAACTTTGTGAGGTGATGTTTGGCTGGATTGTGCAAAGCAAATTAACTGATTAGTCTAATGCTATAGCAGATACAAGCACAACTACTCAAAAGGAGTGCCTGTTAAATGTCTCAGGTTTACACAAATGACAAGAATCCAGTCACAGTGATTTTCAGCTAATTTTAATAGAAAAATGACTGAAATTTCTGCACTAAGTACCAAAAACACTGCCTTTCAATTATAAGCATCTGAATCACGTGTCATGTAGGCCAGCTCGCAAAACATTACCAGGCCAGCTCGCAAAACATTACCAAAGGATTTTTTTTGAGTATGAAGCAGATATAGAGAAACAACCAACATACCTCTTTCTAGGAAATGCCTATTGAAGCAGTGGCTCCTAAGAAAGCATGTGTCACTATCCAAATAAGAAACAGCAATGAAGAAAAATGTTACGAAAAGATCTCATCAAACTAACTCGGAACATCAAAAATTGACCAACACTGCCAAGCCTGCCTGCCGGAAAATGTCTTGCAGCATTTGAATGGAACTTTCATAAATGCCATTCTGACTCTGCCATTCTTCTGACTACTACTATGGTTTCCAGGAAAAATGGCCATCCTGGTAACTCAAGAGGTCAGGACAACACCATTGTAGCACAGTTTCACGCTAGTACGCTGTCTTTCACTTACGCTGTCTGACATCAACAATTAAGTCATCTGGCAGTGAGCATTTTCCATAGGACATGTTAGCAGCCATAGTATTTGGTGAGGCCTTTAAACAGACTAAGAAGTGTGGAAAAGAGTTGGAGGCGAAAGCAGTCCTTTTGATCAAGTATTTAACTGAGCTTTCAACTCTGCATGGCATGTGTATTATGTCCTCGTCATATCTAAATTTGTACTGGGTGAACAGTGTACTTCCAACGGAGAACTCGGATCAAAATGACACAGTGGCTTGATGAGGCAAGTGGACAACACAATGGTTTTAAAGTGTTCTTTCATGCTGAGTACTAAGTCGTAACTTTGGTATTGCCAAAAAGCAGCCAGGTCAACAAGATCAACAGTGGACACAAAAGTCGGAATTAAGTGGCAAAAGTATAAAACAATACCTATAAAGCTGTGAAGTTCTTTGACGCATGTGTGCACTTTGGAACTTGGCAACTATGTGAACTTTTGAAGTACAAAAAATGTTGTCATTGGAAACAACTTGTTAATCAGTTATTTGTCACCAAAATGAAATTTCATCACACAGGGTTAGAGGCCTGCCCACAAAAAAAAGAAAAACTAAAAGCTTGATTTTGATATGCTCGAGAGTCAATACCCTGCGATTAATTGTCAATGGTGCCTCTACCAAGTCATCGGGATGTACACTTAGGCAAGAGAGACTTAATGCCAGTGATGCCACAGAAAAGGAGGAAGCACAAGAAACAGCAATGGCAGCCTCTCACATGAACAAAAAAAGCACAACCAAAACAAAGAAACATGGGTGTGGTGGCAAAGCACGGAGAAAAAATGATAGAGACACTGTCATGCATGCCAGGCAAGAGGTTGTGGTTTCTGAAACTGTTTGCACAGGCCTTGACACTACAGCATGTGCCAAAAAATGATCCACAAGTGGACGACTCAATCACTAGTTGTTCTAGTCTTGTGAGCAGCAAGACCAAAGTGTTTCATAAAAATAGTTGAATTTGCAGTGCTCGGTTGCACTGAACCACGTGTAGTACCCTGTGGTTTTGGAAGTGTGTCGGCTATCTCGAGGTGAAATGTACCATTAAATCTGATAGAGGACAAACTCTGATGGTACACTTGCATTCAGTCAGATCTTCCAGATTTAGAAAAGACTAAAAGACCAGAGGAAAACTTCTAAAACTACAAAATGGCACATTATCTGATAAATCAAAGGTTGTTTCCAGTAAAGATGCACTTGCACCGGCAGAAGCTGTAAGCTGCAGTAAATGTTAGACTTAAGGAAGTGAGTGGACTGATGTTACACAAATAATATACACATGATTTCACTACACAAATGAAGGCAGTCATGCCTCATCTCGAAACATAGTTCTCACCTTCTTCTCTCCTATTTACCACATAAGTGCTGCATATTAATACATAGTCTCAATGTTTAGTGCAATGCCTTTGTCACTGGCTAACCACAAATTAAGCACTATTAATATCAGCATTACAGTGTTAGCGTCAGCTCCTATTTTGTGATTGATGAGCCGGCTGTGTTTCCATAAGGCAGGATCCAGCTCCACAGGACTGAATTGCAGATTCTTACAGTACCATGGACACCTGCATAAATTAAGCTTTATGTTTTTTACACACTGCAAGTAAGTACCCAGAGTCTGTATCGATCTTTTAACTCACGGACACAGGCGTACGTTATCATTTTCTTTCAATAAAGAGGTGTAAAGACCGACGAAAAGCTCTTGAACGTGTGTGTACCCACAGTAACAGAAGATGGCTCGAGCGCTGCATAATGCAGGTTCCCTACTGTCAGCTTCGCCGCAATGCATCGGTGGTACGCAGTGAAGCATACCGAGTGTAAAGGGGTCATTGTCACGGGATGGTGTGACACTCGCGGCGCTCGCCGTCACGTCTCCTGTCACAGTACAAACACAGAGACGCGTAATAAATGTGCTGGCATGCCTTAAGAGATATTTCGGACGTGGCTGTGGTGATTTTAGCGCTTGTTTCGCCCACCTAGCACGCCCCGTCTACAAGATTGTAACGGGAATTACGTACGAGTTTCTTAATTATATACAAGCGCATCAGAATAACTACGAATCTGTACCACGTAGTCGATCAGTGTTTCTGTACAGCTTTCACTAGACTCTATATAAGGCTATGAAATATTGCATGACGACGTTAATTTTTCTGACTTTAACATTAGGATACGAAATGTGTTTCAATTCATCGAAGCTTTTTCGTAAACATCGGCGTGGCGTAATGTTTTGTCAGTGTTGCTGTACAGCTGTCACAATGATCTACGTCTACTAAAGTGCATGGTGATTTTCAGTTGCATATGCAAAGTACTAACAGTTGGATTCATAGACTACTTCCGTTCCCGCGAATCTCCTGAAGTGTGCGGTATGCTAAACGACACTAATGAACAATGCATCGGCACTAACTAATGCCTGCCGGGAAGACACCTCACTTCCAAACGTATCCCCCTGCTACTATCAGAGTGTATATGATACCGTCGCAACGAAAAGCAACAAACACCTCGAACACGACATCTGCGCCGCGCCAGCCACGCATTTTGTCGATTCCGTGCTGCCAGTTCGCCTTTCGGCTAGGGACAAACGGAGCTAACAACGTTCTCCCTCGTAGTACCTCTCTCGCAACTACTATTAACGCGTACGCAGAAAAAGCGGTTAAATCCAATAATATATGCTCGTTAGCACGCTGGCCGGCACGCGGGACCGTTCTGAGAAAGGATTCGGAGAGGGGCACCGGGGGATGATTCCGCCTTTTTCATTTTCCTGTGCTGCCCTCTGCCGCGCGCCGCTGGAAACGTTTTGGTAGGGGGCTGGGGCTTTCGCCGGTTGATTTGTGAACCTGCACCCGTGCTAAGTGCGCATCGGTTGTGCGTTTCGTGGATTGTTAATAAAAATTAATGGCTTCTGGGCGGCAGCATGTCGTTCCTGGAAGCCATGTAGGGTGAGCAGGCCTGAGTGTGCTGTTTTGTTTACAGTGGGGCCGATAAAGGCACGCTGAGTTCGCTCTGCCGTAGCGGCTGCTTTGGAGTTTGTTGGCGCTAACTCCTGCACTTGCACCTCGCTTTGCATCCTCGCAAAAAAAAAAAAAGAATTTTTGTAATTCTTTTTACACATTCTTTAGACATTTCGCATAAATAAGATGTTTTCGAGTGCGCAGCCTTCCGCGTCGGATTTAGCAAAGCGATGCACTTGTTTACATCGCCATCTACAGCCACAGATCATTGTTAGCGTCAAAAATGGGGGAAAGGTGCATATATGAAAAGGCGCTGATATGAAAGAATGTCAAAACGTAGAATAAAACACACATATCTGATCATATGAGCCGCGTTGTTCCATCGTGAGACGAGTCAGTATGAGCGGCTGAGCCACTTAAACAATGGCGGCTGTGATCCAGTTACAAATATTGAGCTGTTAATTTATTACTGATTCTCGCTTTTCTTTCACTTCGCGATAGTTAGTTTGCGCGTGTCATAAAACATTATTAGAGCGAACTGTGCTCGCATCAGCGCTCATTTAAAGGCCGTGTTGTTCTCCTGCAAAAACGCGGATGCCATCGCTGACACCGTTGGTATATAACTGAGCGAGGCGGCTGTTTATGCTGCTGTACCGAATGTACCGTCTCTTGTGTCGGATTTGACGCAGAGATAAAGAGTACATCTCAGGAATTAAGAAATGTGTCAGCATGCCAACGCGTAACCCCCCCCCCCCCCCCCCCCCCCCCCCATCTACGTTGCGAATACGACCGGCAGCCTACGGGAACGGTGACGTACAGATGTTGGCACAGGCGTTGGGCACAGCGCTGTGTCCCCGCTTGCAGCTTATTGTGTACGCGGCGATCGACGCGAAGAGTAGTTTATTTCAAATCGCTAAAGCTAGAACTGGACTGTAAAAGCAGTTTCCTTCATCCTAACTTGCTTACGAAAAGTACAGGTCCGCCGGTAGCGGGTGCGCGAACTCGACGGCGCCAGGCCTAAACCTCCGCTGAACAGGATCAACATTGGCTCAAACTTATGTGCACGGATTAAGAGGGTCGAATCTTGTGCATTTCAACTTCGTAGGCATGTTTTGACTAACTTTGAACGCGATTATTTATATATACTAACGAAGCCGTTGCGGCTATCGCGTTATCGGTTCGACGGACGATCGCGCGGGGTTCGGTCGAATGATGGTCGGCACGCTGATTTTATCGGTGCCGTCGACAAGAAAGCCCGTCGCAGTACGACAACTCGCGCTCGTCGGTTACATCTTGTAGGCATGGTATGATAAAATGGTCTCAGCGACACTGTGCTGAATGGTCGGCCAATCGTACGCGTGCGCGTCTTGTCGGTCTCGTATTGACCCAGTGTTACCGCGCCTTGAACGAGTACGTGAAGTCGGGCACACGCTGCCACTACCAGCAAGCGAGGACCGACGCTGCAAGAAGTCTTCGTCAGCAACGTGTTTTTAAGTGCCGTCCAAGTGTAACGCAGGAGTTTATCGATAAATTTGCTATTACAGCCATCAATGCAAGGCGGCAACTACGTGGTTCCCTGTGCAGTATGGACGAAGCCCTCACCGCTTTCTGTTAAAAGTGGAGTTGCAGTCTTACGCTACGCACGTTTTCGGTACCGCACCGACGACGAGCTACCAGTGAAGTTTCAACGAGGTACACAGCATGAGTTTGCACTTGCAGTAGCGCGCGTGCGAGTGCATTTTTTTTTTCGGGGGCCGTTTCCCCGAGACGGGGCTGCGTGGCCGCGCGCGCGACCCTTCCAAAACGTTTCGCGACTAATCCGCCAGGGCAGGGGGCATGCGCCGTAGCGCCGTGAAAAAGGCGGAGACTTCCGCAATGACACGTGTGGTCATGGCAATCGTGGAGCTCCTAGGTGCCTAGGGACATAATCGCTTAGGGACTTTTGAGGCACTGGTATCCGCTGAGCGTGGCTCTATCTCCGGGACCGGGCGCAGCGACCTTGCCGAGCGCGTGCGTAGGGAGCGAATCGTAATGTCTGGCGCTGTCTGGCCCACGCCGGCCGCGCTTTATTATTGCGATAGCAATTATATGGACACTTCCACCGGATTTCTGCCGTCGCCGTCGCCGTGAGGTTCCGTATAAATAAAATCTTCGCCGCGCGCCGTATGCCCGAGCGGAAGCGTGCGGGGACGCACGCTGTCACGGAGAGCGAACGCGCTCAATCTCCCACACGCAAGCAAGGAAGCGGGAAGCGAGCGCCGGAGGGAGCGGGGGGGGGGGGGGGGGCGCACTTCTACTCTGCCAACAACCGCGCTCGTCGCTCGCCCGCACCGTCTCTTATCTCCACACGGCTCTGACCTTTATGCGCTGTGCATTCGCCGCTCAGTTTCCGTTGAAGCGATAGACCGCACGTACCTTCGCCCGCTGCGGCGTATATGCGCTTGTTGCCAGCGTTTTGACAGTCGTTCTCTGCAGTCATTCAGTGTGATCTATTCATGTTTGTTTGTGCACGCTCACACCACAGTTAGTAATAGTCGGGCCACATTTTCCAACGCACGCTACACATGCAATGCTGCCCGGATCGGCAATGCAGCGCTACAGGCGTGTCCCTTCGCACGCGCTGCCCACGGGAAGCGCTTCTCATCAACACCACCGTTTCACACGCGCCTTCTCGTGGTCATCGAGTCTCTCTTCATGTCGGTCTACTTACGCCGCAGCACACCTGCTTACTTAATCAGCTCATGTTTACTACAATTCATATTGCTACCAAAGCCGCTCACCTTACTTCGTATGACATTGCTGTGTTGCTATCGCATTCATTGCTGCGCCCTTAGGGCGAAACTGTGACATTTTTATTGTAGCGTTTGTTACAGTGGCAGAAATCCTTGCAGTAATGGTGGTGTGGCATGACGGCTTTTGGTCTCGGTGAACTGTGGTGCACTCTAAAAACAGTTGTACCCTTCGGAGTGCATTTTTGCCACACAACAATAATCGTCATCTCGCTTGCTTGCGTTTCCTATCCTGAAAACTCGGCACTTGCTACTTTCCTGTCGAGAACGCTGTGTCACGCTGATAACGCTCTTGTCGTTCGTGACCGAGTAGTGCCGGGCACACAGCGTTAAATAAAGGAAAGCCACGCAAGTCAGATGACGATTATTGTTCTGTGGCAAAAACACGCTCCAAAGGGTGCAACTGTTTTTAGAGTGTGGTGTAAACAAGTGGATACTGCTCGCGTTTATACCCCGGTGCCGCGGCGGAAGCCGCGGTGCCGGGCGCCGACGCGAAGCGGCGGTCGTTGGGGTGTTGCGGAGTGCAGCGTAGCAACACACCAAATAAAAAAATTCTGCTCCAGTCAGGTAGACTGCTCCCTCCCTGGTAGCGACATTATATTTGGATCATCAAAACAGTGATGCGTTTATTTAGGAATACCATCGTTTCTCTCTCGCACCCTATAAATCCGCTTGTTTACACCACCACAGTTAACCGAGATCAAAAGCCGTCATGCCACACCACCACTACTGCAAGGATTTCCGCCACTAGAACAAACGCTACAATAATAAAGCGCGGCCGCCGTGGCCCAGACACCGCCCGACATTCAACGCGCCCTAAACGATTCGCTCCCTACGCACGTAGGAGCTGCGCTCGGCAAGGTCGCTGCGCCCGGTCCCGGAGATAAGAGAGCCACGCTCAGTAACTAGCAGCCGCCGCGCGGCCGTGCACACCAGTGCCTCAAACGTCTCTAAGCGATTATGTCCCTAAGTGCCTAGGAACTCCACGATTGCCATGACAACACGGATTAAGCGGAAGTCACGTGACCCGCAGTGCCACGCCCCGTTGTACCTACTAGCAATGTCACATCCCGGCGGCGACTTTAGTAGGTACAGCGGGGGCGTGGTCGTGGTACTGCGGGTCCCATGACTTCCGCTTAACACGTGTTGCCATGGCAATCGCGGAGACGCAGCGACAAAGCGACCTTGCCGAGCACAGCTCCTAGGTGCGTGCCTAGGGACCATTGAGGAAGGAAAAAAAAAAACTTCTAGGGACCGAATCATTTAGAGACTTTTTACAAGGCACGTTGAATGTCTGGCGGTGTCTGGGCCACGCCGCCCGCGCTTTATTATTCTAGCGTTTGTTCTAGCGGCGAAAAGCCTTGCAGTAGCGGTGGTGTGGCGTGTAGGTTTTTGAACGAGACGGTCTTTGGAGGGGCCGCCAGTAGTTTGTGCGCAGGGGCGAGCACGGTGTAAGAAGAACAGGTGATCCGACGACACGGCGGCCGCTGATGCGCAACGCGTCTCACTAATGGTGGAGTTTCACGTCTGCACCGCTGCACGACAGCACACGTCCGCTGCAGGAGGCTGAAAAAGCGGGAAATTCGAACGTGTAAATAATTGTAACTGTACCTAAAGCGCGTTTAAAATAATTAAAACTATTTTTTTACTGTTTCTGTGTGCCACTATACTAATTGAAATCCTCAGGCGCCGAAACAGACGATATTGTCTCCGACATTGCGGTCGCGTCGTTCGATCTAGCAGACGGCGTTTGACAATGCGCTTCCAGGCATTCCAGTCGCAGAATAGTGGTGCGGGCAGACGATAAGTTATCTTTTCTTAATATTTTGCAACGTTTGCTTTACCGTTGAGCAATCAGTCGCCCTTGTTCTCGGTAAGCGCCTAATAAAGTGTTCCCGTGGTATAAATAATGGAAAAGGATGAATCTGTTTAATCGCAAGAAAAGGGAGAAGAGAGATTTGCCGTTTGAGCCGTGACGTTGCCTGGCGGAGACGGATCTTGCCTGACTATGGGCAAGAAGTGTTTTGTTCCTAACTGCAAGAGTGGATATGACTCGTGCAAAGACAAAGTATGTACGTTCAGTGTCCCTAAAGAGACGAGTTGACTGCAAGCATGGCGGGATGCCATACAACGTGAAGACCGAGTCCTGCGACCAAGCGACTACGTGTGCGAAAAGCACTTCGACCCAATGTACGTGTCAAAAACATGGACGGCAGTGCACAACGGAGTTTTAACCAACACGACCCGAAGAGCTTCTCTATATAGCTAGAGATGCTGTGCCGACTCATTTTCCGGCTACTTCACACTCCACTTTCAAAGAACTGTGTTCCGTGACAACTGACGCTTGTGAAGCGCTCCCGAAAGAAAGAGCAATAGGCAGAAAGCACAAGCGAAAAGGAAGAAACAGAAAGCAAAATGTAGTGAATCACGAGTTACTGGAGCTAGCAACTGACGTGCCAATAGAAGACGGCCAGAACCAGAATAGCGCAGCCAACACAGAACAGACTCCAGCTGACGGCAAGCGCAAATCAAAACCTGAAGGCAATTAACTACAAGAACCGCAGGCAAAAGTATATGTGATGCAACAGACAAGAGCTCAAGAGACTTCTCGTGTGGACAAGGAAACGTTAGCCATAGCAGCTCAGCAGTCTACAAGACCTTACAAAATTCAGGACTTCAGTGCAGCATCGCATGACGGTAACACCGGCATCATCAACTTCAACAAGCTCTTTGAAAATCCCTGTCTCGCCAGGAATAACGTCACAGGGTTTGTATATTCTAGATCGATGGACTTCCTTTCTGTTGGTTTGCAAGTTGCTTCCATTTGTTTTTCTGTTGCCTCGTAATTTTGAATAAAAAAAGCAAGAACAACGATCAGCGTCTTCTATCATGAATATTTTATTAAGGAGCATGCGCATACTGATTCCATGGGACGATATATACGCATGGAAGGTGCTGCATGGTTCATAAGAAACAAACAGCCTTTATATTGGTGCTTTATGGACCCAATACTATGCACGGAGCCTGTATGTGAAACGTGCAAACTAAATTTTCGTTTGAGTCTACAGAACAACGATAGCACAGTTCACCGCATTACGCGAAAGCGCTTATATACACTCAGGAGAACATTGTATGCAGTACTCCCCTACGCACTGTTTTCGCATGAGAAATGAAAACGGGGATGTAGCCTATAGTGACGACAGATAGCAACTCGTCATCTAAACGTAACTTGCAAAATGAACTGTCAGCTGCTCCGGCCAGCAAAAATGCCGACTGTTAGCGCCGCTTTGAGCGAAATATACGCTTTTGATTTAAAAATGCAGCAAGCCTAGCGACACTTTTAAATAACACTTTAAGCTTTCGAGAAATTAAGATAACCTCAATATGAGAGCGTTAACACTAACAGGCGCTCTGACAAACGCAGGCTGAAACGGCTGAAACGCGTGCGCTCAGGGTATGTCTGTCCCCGGCCCCATGCCACCGGCGCCCAGCCTCCTAAAGCCCCTTGATGTTAGAAAGTAGCGACACTCTCCCCCGCGCGCGCCCTTTCCTCCTCAATTCTCCTCGGATTTCTCCCCCTCACCGGGTCAGCGCGGCGCTGAACCCTCCAGTGGCTCGCGGCAGCCGCATTAGAATCAATGCGCGCGCTTGTTTATTCGGCCCTTTGAAGCGTTGTATGGGAATTTATCCCTTGTGAAACTGTCATGACGAAAGTACGTTTCCGATAGAACGTCGTGACATTTTTTTTGAGGACGCTTCGATAAATACAAGCGGAAGCGCTCCGAAAAAATGAGTACCAAGCAGTGGCTGAGCTGTTTACCTCTACGTCGCCACTTGGGTTGTCCGTAACGCGGAGGTGTATTGGGTGCATACAATATAAGCAGCGTAGAGTATAAACGAGAATTTGGTTCACAATCTTCGCTCTTAAAAGGCTCAGAGAAGGTAACCAAGAAGAAATGTGATAGTTTACTTAAAGTGAATTCGCCAAAATGAGTGGGCCAAAAGCCTTTGTACCAATGCCACTGTGCGAAATACGTGCTGTGTTTGCGAAACAGCCAACATAGAACTTTACACACGCGCCTGTATTCCGTCACTATGAAACGACGAGAAATTACATTCCATCACCTCTGGGAGTAACCTAAGTCTCTCTCTCTCAAAAAAAAAAAAAAGGCTGATTGCTTACACGGAAACTGCTAAGACTGGCACTTGATAATTAACTTACAGACTTCAAGATGTCAAGTTTATCAGAATTGAGGAAGATTATCATAAGCGCATGGCTTGTACTTAATGAGCATGCGCGAATAATACATAATACCACTTATCTACCTATATATTGCGGTTCATGCCTTCGCAACATAAAGTACATAAAGAAAAAAATGCTCGCAGTATTGAAACTTTGCAAAGATACAATAAGCACGCAATAAAAGTAAAATAGTTCCTTGGCTTCACAAGTATCAGGCGCAAGGATCACACGCACACACACACGCGCGCACACACATACATGCACACACACGCACGCACATACACAAACACGCATACACACACGCACACAACTACAAAGTATGTGTTACAGGCATTAACTCACAAATTACATACATTTGAAAACTAACGCACGCGCGAAACCCCAAAAGCTTTGTCACGGCTCGAAGAGTCAACGAAAATTTCAGGCGACTCACTTTAAAAAAAAGTATATGCACAGTTATCGGTGCTCTGTATTAACCTGAACGAAGAGTCCGGCTATGCGAAGAGCATTAAAATCTCCATGCAACTTCATCCACAAATATGAGGAAAGCTGCAACATTCACCTCGCAAAGAACGGCGTGCTTAGAAGAGGCGAAATCCCTTCTCCCGATGTTATGGAGCCACGGCTTCCGACGCACGACATTCCGTTCACCTCGGGGGATATAAAATAAGGCTTGCCCTTTCTCTGGCCTGCTGCTGCATTGAAACGCGCCGCAGCAAGGCATTTTCACGGAGAACGAATCTCAGATTTCTACGAAAGGATGGAAAAACTTGGGAAACACACGTTCGGAGCGGCAGGGCGACCACCACTTGGACTGCTCATGGCGAGCGGGAGAAACTAAAGGTGCGCGAAAGCAAGTTTCGCGCCGTTTTCGTGACGTCAGGGTCACCTTACGGGGTAGTCTCGAGCGCCGCAGCCATTCAGCGTGGCGGATGCGCTGCCTCCGCGAAAGAGGGGGAGAAAAAGAGGAGGTTGACCGCGCCGGCGAGGGTGTTGCGGCGTATAGATCAAAGCGTGTCGCTACTTTCTAACATCAAGGGGTTTTACAGCCTCCTAGTCGTGTGCGCCACCTAGCGGCATCCCAACATTTCTCAGCACGTTTCGCCACCCGTCGGCGGTAGGCGCGCTGCGACCCTGACCCTTCTAAAATCCCTATATAAGAAAAGTACCGCCATCCTTTGATATACGCCGCTTCTCTCTCTCCTGTATCTCCGATTGGACGATGATAGCGCGCCCGCTTTTCATTTCTTGATACCGCCGGTTATTCACCCTTTTACATGCTCTTTGGCCGTGAACCGACGTTGCCAATGGACACCCTACTTCCGGCTGCTGCCGCGCCGCCTAGCGAATATGCACGTGATGCCATCGCTCGTGCCGATCATGCGCGTCAGATCGCCCGCTCTAGGCTGTCGGCCTCGCAAGCGACCCAAAAGCGCCTCTATGACAGCCGGCATCATGACGTTCGCTTCTCACCCGGTGCCTTAGTTCTCCTGTGGTGTCCATTCCGTCGTGTGGGCCTATCCGAGAAGTTGTTATCTCGGTACACGGGTCCTTACCGAATCATCCGCCAGGTCACGGACGTCACCTACGAGATTGTTCCCGTCTCTCCGACTTTGCCGCCTGCGATCGCTCCCAGTGACATTGTTCACGTCAGCAGGCTGAAAGCATACCACCCTCCTTCTGACGACAATGTTTGAAGTGCGCCGAGACGGCGCTTCCACCGCCGGGGGTAATGCTACGAGAGACACATTCTGCCAGGGGCAGACGACAAAGAAGACGGTTCTGTCGGGTGCTGGTGGCTGTCCACCATCTTGGCTACTGTGTCTGTCTAGTGTAAATACAGTGTAAATAGTCCCGCCTTGTGTCGTTTTACGTAACAATATTTTCTTTTTTTCCGCCTCAGAGCCATGTTGAAAGTCCTCTGCGCAGCCGCAGTCGCCGCCGGCGGCGGCGGCGCGCGCCCGGCCTGAAAGCTTCAACGTGGACTTTCTAGGTGCGCCACCGTCGACTTGGCTTTCGGAAGCAAAAAGTAAAGAAAAAAGCAAGCGCTTTGGGAGAGGAGGCGGCGGAGAAAAGAGTAGATGGCGGTACTTTTCTTATATAGGGATTTTAGACCCTTCCTCCCCTGGTATACGCGTACATGCGCTTGCCTTCGCGCTCGCACGGTCGTTTTCCCGCGCATTTTATTCGCTCTGTCAGTGTTGTTCAGGATGCAGTAATTTGTGGGATCCTGAAGACGGTCGTACAGCCTTTAGTACGCGCTGCCACAGCCAAGACTTGGCGCCGTTCATTGCACATCGGTATATAACTGCTGTGTGATGGTGTATTGCTGTCTTCCGTATTGCAAGTCCCGTTCCGGGAAAACACCCGGTGTTTCTCTTCACCAGTTCCCAAGCAATCAGTTTCTAGCCCGAGTTTCTAGCGCTTTTGGACAAGATATTTAGACAAGATAGCATCAACTAATAACAGGGAATTATAATATGGACATAACAAAGATCGTAGCCTTCTCCTCCGGATACGCTACTCGGCAAATACATAATTTCACTATAACTCCTTTTTCCTTACGCAGCAACTCTTTTAAGTGTTCTTTTTTTTCCGCGCACAATAGTGGACTCCATGGAACCAGCTAAAAATGACGTCGTCTCTGCGCCAACATTAACTTCTTTTTTATCATGTTTACAGTGACATTATTTTGTTTGTGCCATGTTTGTAGTGACAGTGTTTTACTTCTTTAGTGTAACGTTGCGTGTGCCCAACCTGTACGCTTTGTATTTATTCAAATAACAGTTTTCTTTATTAACCTGTGCATTTTCTGTACATACCAATGTATTCGTTATGCTTGTACCACCCTGCTAAAATCACCGCATGGTGACTGCAGTATTTATAAAATTAAAATAAATAAATAATAGCGTTTTTTTTCCCGATAAAGCCTCCGAACACCTGCCTCGCAGGAATGTACTAGAAGTACTCGAAAGAGCAGTCCAGCCCTATTTACAACGCGCTCCCATCTTGAGCTGCCCTGAAGGTGTTGACGACAGTCATGCGATACGATCCGCAAATCTAATTGCCGAGAATTTTTTGAGAATACTCCTTGTAAATCAGTCAAACCAACTGACTGACGAACACGACAAGCCTTCGGCCTATGTACACAAGCCGCCAAGGAAACACTTTAAATTGTAATTGTGAATAAGACACATTTGTGAGCTACTGTGTCCGCAAGAGTTTTCGCCTGAAAGTATGGCATCCATTGTAAGTGCATACGAGCAATAAATATTTATTTTCATTCCTTAAAATGCATTTGATGGCGGAGAGCTGTTCTCCCGGCGCATGCATCCCCAGTGAATTTAAAGAAGCTCGATGTGTTAATATAGTTACACTGCATCCATTTATAAGAAGCCTAGATGAACCATTTACGCGTCCTCTACAATTAGGCGACTTGTTCATGAATGCACGGTGAGGTAAGACTCGCGCCCGACCCAATCATCCAGCGTTGCGCGCGCTGCACAGATCGGCTGGGAGCAGCTGAGCAGGGTTAAAGCCCCTATATTTATAAAAGTAGCGCCATTCTTAGATCTTGCCGCCACCGCGCTCATCCCGGCGCTTCCTCCTCGCCCTCTCTTAGCCGCCTCCTGTCGCCCCAGCCTCCTCCGCTCCCCCATTGGCCAATCCGTGTCACGTGGAAGTTCGCGTCGCGCTTTTGTATATTTTTTTCTTTCCAGCGCGCTCCGACTGCCATTCTCAGGCCTGTGCGACGAAAGTGCTGTACGCACAAACGGATCAAACGTGTTAGGGACAAGAACTTCGTTGTGATGGCATGCTGCTGCGCCTTAAGTTGCCGCAACCGACAAGGCGAGGGCAAAAGGCTTTTTTTGTTTACCATCCGGCGTGCGCAAACGCTTGCTGCACACTTGATATTTGCGCCGTCTCGCATCGTCTCGTTGCTACTTCCAAAACGGCATTATTAAGACCAGTTACTGACTGACGAAGCAAAATCGCGCCTCAAAAACGTCTCCGCAGGGCGCGATCGAAGTTTTCCTCGGATTTCCTCTGGTAGCGCGTTAGCTGTCGTCTGCCACGGCAGGCGCGACGCAGGCGGCGCCACTGTCGATATCGCGCCTCGATCGCGCTGGTCGCGCCGAGCGCGATAGTGGAACGGAGGAGGAGGGAAGTGGATGGCGCTACTTTTATAAATATAGGGGCTTTAAGCAGGGTGGGGTCTCAGCGCTCCCCTCCAAGCAGCGGCGATAGGCATGAACTAGCCCCGATGCGAAGGCCGTAATACGGTGGCTAGAAGCCGTAAGAAGCGAGCGCGCGCGCCAGTCGAGCCCGGCCGTGACGCCGCGCGCTTCCGTCGGATCACCTGTTCTTCTTCCCACGAAACACACAAGCAGCTATTTGATGTCTAAAAGATGTCTTGAACGGATAATTCAAAAGTCTAATAGCTGTCCTGGTCAAGACATTTTCTAGCCGTGGACGTCTACAGGTACTTCAGTAAGCCCTGCTAACGTTACGCTAAAAGTTGGCTAATAAACATCTCGACAAGAACAACTTCAAGAATTGTATTAGACGTTCCCAGAATTCTGTAATAATGGCTTCGGAAACATTATGCAGGCTTTTATAAAATATCTTGACAAGAACAAGTTAAGAATTTTATTAGACGTTCCGAGAATTCTGTTATAAATTATAACAGAATTTTGAGGACGTCTAACAAAATTCTTAAGCTATAAAAGCCTGCATATTGTTTCCGAAGTCATAACGTATAATGGCTTCAGAAACAATATGCAGGCTTTTATAGCTGTCTTTAAAGCAGTATTTATAGATTGTCATTCTACAGTGACGTGGTTAGCAAAATTATTGGCCACTTCTTCCGTATACCATGCATCCGTATGCTAGCTTCATAGTACACATGTTACTATATATAGAACTGAAAATTAAAGTGAAGCATTAGATGATATTATTTATAATAACTTGCATAAAATTGTTTAACATATATCAAATGTGCAATACACATCCAAAGCAAATGAACATAACAACATGCAGAAAAAATTACCTGACCTTGTGAAAGCGGCTTTATTGCCTAATAAATGAAAGGACATGCAGAATTATTTTACAAATTTTTTAATACAGTAGAAAAGGTAACCACAGAAAATAAGACGTAGCTGCAGTAACCACAGCAATCCAGGTCCCTTCCCTCTTGGATACCGCTGGCTGCCCACAGAAGTTTGCTCTGTAATACAACAGTGAAGAAAAAAGTGAGTAAGCCACACTTGATTTACAATAAAAATGTGCGATTCGGTATTTCAAATAGCAACATATGTGCCGTTGTTTTACCTCGGTCACATTTACTTTATAAATTTAAGCAATACTTTCTCTCAAAATATTATGCTGTACGATGACGTTCAGAATTATGTTGCAGATATGATATGAAAAAGCTACTGTAGAGTGAAATTAAACTCGCAAATGGTTTGATCCACACACGACTTGTAGTAGGTCATTAGCAGTTAGATGGTTTGCAAACAAATATCTTACAAGAGTATGCTACTTTTATTTAAGTAGTGGTGTTGGTGAGTTGTAGCAACAGGTGGGCTTAGCCTGACAATCAAGACCCGCAACTGCTCCTTCCGAGGGTCTCTTACAATATCCCTGCGGTATTGTACCACATGTCAATAAAACCATTCTCTTCGTAAAGGGACCCTAAAATCATAGAATGGCCTCACTATATTAAAGGACGTCGGCTCACGAATCTCATGCCGCAAAAAGTTTTCCAATCCTCCAACTATAAGCGAAGTTACCACACCAACGCAAGACTATTTTCGTGCCTGCTAGCGTGCTGGAAGCTACACAGAGAAGCCAGGAGAGCAAAGTCCCGGTATACTACGCAATGCAGCACGCTGCTGCCATCTTAAAGGCCACACGCAGCTAGAATTTCTGTAATCATTCAACCAATTATGTGAAACTCCGGCTTTACCTCCCAGATCACAAAAGAACGTTCTGCTACATACCGTGCATGTAAATATATTCGAGTCTAAACTTCGCGCCAGCACGGGCCCGCCAAAACAAAAGTGGCGTGCAAGTTGTAGCAGGTAAACGCATACGTACCGTAAGGAACTGCACCGTATCTGCTGGCCACGGTGTAAGATATCTTACACCGTGCTGCAGGCGCTGGTCAAGGCTTGAACGTGCGCAAAAGACTTGGGAAGAGAAGCATGAGGACTGGCGAGCGAACGCTTGCGAGCATGAGCACGGCCCTTTGAATCGCTCGCGGAAACTTCAGCGCGCCCCCCTGGTGCGGTCCAAGACACGTGGTCCAAGAGCAAATAGCAGTTCGCTCAAACGGAGCGCACGTTTGCGACTGCGCGCGGCCAGATCTGTTGGTGACGATAGCTGGTATCGCAATTGCGGCTTCTTCACCGCTTGTTCACGCAAAGGGAAAGGAAGGCGCGGCTCTGATAAGGACGCTGAACGGGCGCGCACGTGTGCGCCCGGCCGTTTTCTTTTCCTTTTTTTCTAAACTTTGACTGTCGTGACAGACTCATCGATTGAAAAAATCGGAAAGGAATCAAATAACCCAGCAGTCTTTTTCTGCTTGTTCACCCAAAGGGGGAAAGCAGCGAAAGGCTGCTTTCCCCCTTTGCGACGTTAACGGATTGCATATGGCTTGTTAAAGTCGCACGGAATGTAACGCTGCGCGTCGGGCACGCGCATTTTAAATCTTTTTCACTTTAACGCGCGCGCCCAAGCATGTCGCACATTTTCCGACAAAAACATCTAAAAAAGTTCTTCAGTTATACGCTCTAAAGGCGTTCACCAAAGTATACTCCGGTGACGCCAGAGGTGGGCTGTTACCACAGGTGAAACACAATAGTGACACGTACACATGTTTATCTTTCACCGGTAGCCGCTTTCAACATTGGCTGACAAATGTTAAACGTTATCGCTCGGCGCAGGACGCGCCTGCATTGGAAGCTTCTCGGACGTTATCAATGCTTCTATCCGTCGTCTGTGGTCACCGACGCCCATGTAATCTGATTGTATGAGCAACGCGAATTGTCTAGAACTTTCTGGAAGACACGCGGGCATCAGGGATTAATCTGGAACCTTCGATGACTCAGGTATAAAAGCCGACGCGTTTCGCCGCTGATCAGATTTTCGACGATCGCCGACTGTGTTCGCCGCTATCGTTGTGCTTTGAGTGTAGCTTGCTTTTGTGGGCACAGGTTCGCCCAATAAACAACCAGTTTCGCCATACACAGTTTTGTGACTGTTTTCTCTACCGTCACTACTACGTGACATCTGGTGGAGGTGCTAGTTCGTTCATGCACTGAACGCCCCCGCAAAGCCGCGACCCAAGCCCGAAACCGGAGAACGAGACCAACGTCGCCAAGGACCAGCGAGCTAGCCGTAGGCAGCAAGGACTTGTGCCGGAGTTCGGACTTCTTCCCGAAAAGACCACTGCAATCAAGGCCAAGTCAACGACCAAAATGGCAGCACCAGCGTCCCCCATCCTGCTGCAGCAACCTCGGGAGCCACCGACTTTTCGTGGATCATCGGCTGAAGACCCTGAAACCTGGCTGGAGACATACGAGAGGACCGCGACGTTCAACAAATGGAGCGACGACGACAAGCTGCGCCATGTGTATTTTTCATTAGATGATGCTGCTCGGACCTGGTTTGAGAACAGAGAGACCACCCTGGTGACGTGGGACCTATTTCGTGAGAACTTCATGAGGACTTTCACGAATGTCGTGCGAAAAGAAAGGGCCGAAGTTTTATTAGAAACCAGAGTGCAATTGCCGAACGAGAACATCGCAATCTTCACGGAGGAGATGACTCGCCTCTTCCGCCACGCCGACCCCGATATGTCAGAGGAAAAGAAAGTTCGGTTCTTGATGCGGGGCGTCAAAGAGCATCTATTCACTGGATTGATGCGCAACCCGCCCAAGACTGTGGCAGAATTTGTTTCGGAGGCCACAACCATCGAGAAGACCCTTGAAATGCGAGCCAGGCAATACAACCGCCGTGCACTGACAAACTACGCCGAAGCTCAAGCTCTAGGCGCCGACGACCTGCACGAGACGATCAGAGCGGTTGTACGGGAAGAACTACAGAAATTATTCCCAAGATCGCATCCTCAGGTGACTTCAATCGCTGACATAGTTAAAGAAGAGGTTCAGCGATCACTAGAAGTGCCAGAAGTTCCGGTATCGCCTCAACCACAGCCGCAAGCGATGACCTACGCCGCCGTCGCCCGTCGTCAAGGCCCCCCTCCGCGCTCGCGCCAGGGCCCCGTAACGCCGCAGTTCCGTCGTCCACCGCCGCCGCCGCCAGCACGCCCGCCCGTCGCCCAGCGCAGCTCCCAGCGGAAGACGGACATTTGGCGCGCCCCCGACCACCGCCCGCTCTGCTATCACTGCGGGGAAGCCGGCCATGTCTACCGCCGATGCCCATACCGCGAGATTGGCCTACGAGGGTTCGCTGTCAACGCGCCACGTCCACAGCTTGGCGAGCGACCACGTGACATCGCCGACTACCTTGCCGGAGCCCAGTGGCAACCACGACGGCCCTCACGCTCGCCGTCACCAGGCCGCTACATCTCGCCGCATCGCCGCCTGTATGCCGGCCCAACCCGGGGCCGATCTCCCAGCCCATACCCGGGAAACTAAAAGCAGCAACCGATGGAGGTGCGGTTGCTGTACGACGCAATGCCGAAGATCCTCCGCCGCCGACGACGACGACGATTCGCGAATCATCACGACGAGATATCAGCACGCCGCCTAGCAACAGCCTTGACAGCACATCGCCGCCGAACGAGGACCTTCCGACGCGACGTAGCAGCAGCAGAGCAAGCCGACGCAGCCGTGATCCGACGCCACGAATTAACCGCAACGCCAGACGCCGGTCTACCGATCTAGACGTGCTCATCGATGGTCATAACGTCACCGCTCTCGTCGACACTGGCGCCGACTATTCAGTTTTCAGTGGCGCGTTCGCCGCCAAGTTAAAGAAGGTGCAGACGGCCTGGCAAGGACCCGATATACGGACAGCGGGAGGTCACCTAATAACGCCGGCTGGAATCTGCACAGCGCGAGTCACGGTAAACAACCGCACTTACCCGGCGAGCTTCGTAATCCTGCAGCACTGCTCCAGGGACGTCATCCTGGCATGGACTTTCTACACCAACATGGTGCAGTCATCGACTTAAGGTCCAAGTCGATAACGCTTTCAACACACAAAGCGATACCGCCGGATACATGCATCAGTTACCATGCCTTGAATGTGCTTGAAGAACAAGTCACCGTTCCGCCTCACTCCAGCGTAATGATTTCCGCCGGTACGGAAGTGCCTGCAGACATGGAGGGCGTCATCGAGGGCGATCATCACTTACTGCTGTACCGTGAAATTTGCGTCGCTAGAGGCATAGCTGAGCTACGTGCAGGGAAAGCAACGGTGATGCTCACGAACTTCAGCCCCGAATACAAGCACATTAACAAAGGCACCACGGTTGCCTACATCGACGAAATAGTACAAGCCAGCAGTGCTTTCGCCTTCACGGATTCCAGTGCACCCGCAACGACGACTATAATACCTGAAGCAACTTTCAACGTTAATCAGAACCTTCCCAGGCATAAGAAAGAACAACTAAAGCTCTGCTCCTGCAATACAAGGATTGCTTCTCGTCGTCGTCAAAAGTTCGACAAACCCCTGTCGCCAAGCACCGAATCATAACCGACGAAAATGTCCGCCCACTGCGTCAGAGCCCGTACCGAGTTTCGGCACGCGAACGCGAGGCCATAAGGCAACAAGTCGACGAAATGCTACGCGACGACATCATCCAGCCGTCCAAGAGTCCGTGGGCGTCCCCCGTGGTGTTAGTGAAGAAGAAGGATGGAACCCTACGTTTCTGCGTCGATTATCGTCGCCTCAACAAGGTCACGAAGAAGGACGTATACCCCCTTCCACGGATTGACGACGCCTTGGATCGACTATACAACGCAAAGTATTTTTCGTCGATGGACCTCAAAACCGGCTACTGGCAAATCGAAGTCGACGAGAGGGACCGGGAGAAGACGGCCTTTATAACACCAGACGGACTGTTCGAGTTCAAGGTCATGCCGTTTGGTCTTTGCTCGGCACCTGCGACTTTCCAACGCGTCATGGATACAGTACTGGCAGGCTTGAAGTGGCAGACTTGCCTCGTCTATTTGGACGACGTCGTTGTGTTTGCCTCAAGCTTCGAAGAACACCTGCGGCGCCTTGAAACAGTTCTTCAAGCAATCAAAACCTCCGGACTCACGTTAAAGCCAGAAAAGTGCCGCTTCGCATATGAGGAGCTCTTGTTTTTGGGCCACGTCATCAACAAGTCTGGAGTGCGCCCCGACCCTCAGAAAACTGCGGCCATCTCCAACTTTCCTCTGCCCGCTGACAAGAAGGCAGTGCGTAGATTTCTGGGACTGTGCGCCTATTACAGGCGCTTCGTCAAGGATTTTTCACGGATCGCCGAGCCACTGACGTACCTCACGAAGGCCGACAGTCGAATTCAAGTGGGAGATGCCGCAAATCGAAGCATTTGAAGAACTGAAGCGACGCCTACAATCGCCGCCCATCCTTGCGCATTTCGACGAAAATGCCGATACCGAAGTCCACACCGACGCAAGCGGCGTAGGACTCGGCGCCGTGCTTGTGCAGAGGACTGATGGACTAGAAAGGGTTGTAAGTTACGCTAGCCGGTCGCTATCGAAGGCGGAAGCAAATTATTCCACAACAGAAAAGGAGTGCCTCGCCATCATCTGGGCTACATCAAAGTTTCGCCCCTACCTCTATGGCAGGCCCTTTAAAGTTGTGAGCGACCACCACGCCTTGTGTTGGCTAGCTAACTTGAAGGATCCTTCAGGTCGCCTCGCACGATAGAGTCTGAGACTTCAAGAATTCGACATCACCGTCGTTTACAAGTCCGGGCGAAAGCACTCTGACGCCGACTGCTTGTCTCGCGCCCCCGTCGAACCGCCGCCACAGGATGACCAGGATGACGACACTTTCTTGGGACCCATCAGTGCCGACGAATTCGCCGAACAACAGCGAGCCGACCCGGAACTAAGGAACCTTGTAGATTACCTGGAAGGCAAGACCGTCACTGTGCCGAAGGTGTTCAGGCGAGGATTGGCGTCGTTTTTCTTGCAAAACGACATTCTCCTAAAGAAGAACTTCTCGCCTCTCCGAGCCAACTACCTCCTCGTGGTACCCTCAGCATTGCGTCCAGAGGTTCTGCAAGCTCTCCATGACGACCCAACGGCTGGACACTTCGGTTTTTCCCGCACGCTCGCAAGGATACAAGAAAAATACTACTGGCCTCGCCTCTCTGCCGACGTCGCCCATTACGTAAGGACATGCCGAGACTGTCAGCGACGCAAAACACCGCCGACAAAGCCAGCCGGACTTCTACAGCCGATCGAGCCACCTCGCCGACCGTTCCAGCAGATTGGGATGGACTTACTGGGGCCTTTTCCGACGTCGACGTCCGGGAATAAATGGATCGTCGTAGCTACGGACTACCTCACCCGCTACGCCGAAACAAAAGCCTTGCCCAAAGGCAGTGCTGCCGAGGTAGCCCGATTCTTCGTTGAGAACATCCTCCTGCGTCACGGTGCCCCAGAAGTCCTCATCACCGACAGAGGTACTGCCTTTACGGCAGAACTAACTCAAGCCATCCTGCGATACAGCCACACAAGCCATCGCCGGACCACCGCCTACCACCCGCAGACGAATGGCCTCACCGAGCGCCTAAATAAGACCATCGCCGACATGCTGGCAATGTACGTCGACGTCGAACACAAGACGTGGGATGCCATCCTTCCGTACGTGACCTTCGCATACAACACGGCCGTGCAAGAAACGACGCACATGGCGCCGTTCAACCTGGTCTACGGAAGGAACCCGGCAACGACGCTTGACGCCATGCTACCGGACGTCACCGACGAAGAAAATCTCGACGTTGCCACCTATTTGCAGCGTGCCGAAGAAGGTCGACAGCTCGCCCGCCTGCGTATCAAGAACCAGCAGAGGACCGACAGCCGACACTACAACCTTCGACGACGCTACGTCGAGTACCAGCCCGGTGACCGTGTTTGGGTCTGGACTCCGATACGCCGACGAGGACTTAGCGAGAAGCTATTACGTCGCTATTTCGGACCATATAAGATCACCCGACGTATTGGCGCACTGGACTATGAGGTCGTGCCAGACGGCATTTCGCAATCACAGCGGCGCCGGGCACGACCTGAAGTCATCCACGTGGTGCGTCTTAAGCCTTTCTACGCCCGCTGACAAACTTAGGTACTTTGTTACTTGTTATTGTTTTTTGTTATTTTGTTTATTACGCATGGTTTTGTTTTCGCTTTCGTGTTTGTAGCATCGGGACGATGCTTTTTAAGGGGAGGGTATTGACACGTACACATGTTTATCTTTCACCGGTAGCCGCTTTCAACATTGGCTGACAAATGTTAAACGTTATCGCTCGGCGCAGGACGCGCCTGCATTGGAAGCTTCTCGGACGTTATCAATGCTTCTATCCGTCGTCTGTGGTCACCGACGCCCATGTAATCTGATTGTATGAGCGACGCGAATTGTCTAGAACTTTCTGGAAGACACGCGGGCATCAGGGATTAATCTGGAACCTTCGATGACTCAGGTATAAAAGCCGACGCGTTTCGCCGCTGATCAGATTTTCGACGATCGCCGACTGTGTTCGCCGCTATCGTTGTGCTTTGAGTGTAGCTTGCTTTTGTGGGCACAGGTTCGCCCAATAAACAACCAGTTTCGTCATACACAGTTTTGTGACTGTTTTCTCTACCGTCACTACTACGTGACAATAGCATATTTGATTACCCGTACTTCCTGCTACATAATGTTTCCAACGTCTGTTTAACGTCTTCGCGTAGACCAAGACGTCTATAGGCGTTTGTAGCCGTTCCGAGAAGTTTTCAAGACGTTTTGTGTTTTGTGGATTACACCGTGGGCGCGAGTACAAGCGGGTGCGAGAGAGAAAATCTGGGGGCTTAATTTTGCTCCTTGCATATGTGACTTTGCCTAGGTACTACGGCGAAGAACTTTCTTTGCTCGCAAAAGGCGTAGCGCATCAGACACAGGACACAAGAGGAAGAACACAGACAACACACGTTTGGACAAGGAAACGTTAGCCATAGCAGCTCAGCAGTCTACAAGACCCTTACAAAATTCAGGACTTCAGTGCAGCATCGCATGACGGTAACACCGACATTATCAACTTCAACAAGCTCTTTGAAAATCCCTGTCTCGCCAGGAATAACGTCACAGGGTTTGTATATTCTAGATCGATTCTATTCTATATTCTAGCGCCAAACGTGTGTTGTCTGTGTTCTTCCTCTTGTGTCCTGTGTCTGATGCGCTACGCCTTTTGCCTCCATCATGTTATACCAACAAGCCCAGCGTGCAACGTTAGTCAACTTCATTTCTTTGTTCGTTTTGTATGCGTTTGTCCCTAGGCTAGCCGGCATGTGCGTTTGCGTTGATGGCGCCGTGCACAAATTTTGCTCTGGTGCTCCTACGATGGTTCTGGTGAGTTTGTTGCGTTTTTTGTTCCAACGGTAACATAGGAAATCGTGCGATAGTCACGAGGGGATCATTGAACCTGTGAGATTGACGACGAATCGGATAACTTTAATTCCAAAGCACTCCGTGCTCATATATTGGTTATCAGTGCATACTGCACCGTTCAGGAGATTCGCGTGAACGAAAGCACTTCTACGTGTTGAGACACATTTAGCACCCTGTAGGTGGTTCTGTCTGCGCAAGCGGATACTGCTCTCGTTTGTGCCCCGGTGCCGCGGTGCCGGGCGCCGACGCGAAGCGGTGGTCGTTGGGAACTTGGGGTGTTGCGGAGCGCAGTAGAGATGGGTCGCTCAGGAGCGAGCCGGATTTTGTGAGCGGCTCTTTTTAAAGAGCGAGTGAGCGGTGGTTCAGTAAAAATGAGCGGCGGTTCTTTTGGAGAAAGGGAGCCGGTCCTCTCGCGTTCAGAGAGCCGTGCCGATGCGTTCCGTCAGAGCCGTGTCTTCTGCTGGGTGCGACTTCCGCGCCATCTATTAGCGGTACGAGAAAGCAACTGCCCTCCCACCCTTCCTCGCAAGAGTCGCCTTCACCCCCTCGCCTTCGGCTGAAGAACGAAAGAACCGCCGCTCACTTACTGAACCACGGATCCCTCGCTCTTCAAGAGATCCGGCTCGCTCCTGAGCGCTCAGGAGCGCTCCGCTCTTTTGAAGAGCGAGGGAGCTGTGGTTCAGTAAGTGAGCGGCGGTTCTTTCGGAGAGGAAGCCGCATGGACTCTCTCTCTCTCTCGTTCAGTGAGCGTGAGGAACCGTTCCTAGAAAGCGCTCAGGAACGAGCCGGATCTTTTGAAGAGCGATTGAGCCGTGGTTCAGTAAGTGAGCGGCGTTTCTTTGGGAGTGAGGAAGCAGGTTCGCTCTCCTTGAATGAGCCGTGCGGAACCGTTCCGTCAGAGCTGGGTCTTCTGCTGGGTTTCGAGGTTTCGAAACCCAGCAGAACACCCAGCTGGTGGCCGGTGTGGGCAGACTCGCGCTACTGGTACTCGCTCGCAGTGTGTGGTGTGAGCAGCAGTCCCTTTGGTTTTTTGTGCGTCCTATGGTGTGGCACCCAATGCCACCGAGGGGAGAAGTAAAGAAGTCTTAATTGGCAAAGGATGGTATACCGTTCGTTGCCTGCTGCTGTTCGAACGATGTCTCACGACTCTCACCGATCGCACATCGTGCGTTGGTCCAATAACACTTCGAAGATGGTCTTCCGTGTCTTTAAAGACAACAGGTGAACGTACAGTTTACGTCCTGGTCTTCATTTGTGCTAATTAGTGTAGTTATGAAAATTTCGCCTATGACATCCACTTCAGTGCATTTTCTGAGCGTGTATCATTAGCAAGTCATTAAAACGAGGCCAATGATCTGTTGTGTTGTAATAGGACTTCATTTCTTTTTTTTTTGTCCTGGCGTATGATCGCCAGTATCGCGCGTGCACTCAAGAGAGAGAGAGAGAAAACAAAAACAAAAGGTACGTGCGGCAGTGTTGGGGATGTTTCGTATGATTTTTGTATATTAATTCAAGAAATAATTTCTACATTCATTTTGCATGGCGTTACAGCTTACTCATATTATAGTGAACGTACGTATGTGAATAAATGAATAAAGTTGAAACATAATGTACAATCACTTTGCGTTTTTATTTTGACAAAAGTTGATTTTAAAGTACCACAAAAACAGACAAGCTTCTGTAATGACGATGAAGTTACATAATTTTTTCTGAAAAAAATACGTCGCATTCTGCCTGTCACAGTATCATAAGCATTTTATCCCCAATATCAGAAAAGAAAGTTTCATTACAACTAAAAATTCACGCTTTTAATATATGTAGAAATATTCTCTAAACATAGCGAAAATACCAATAACACGGTTATTAAATTATGCATATGATCGTTTTTTTTCAAAGTCACATAACTATAGAATATGCATAACACAGGTTACACGTTTAAGTGAACCGGTGAGCCGTTCAAATGAACCGGTTCATTTCAGTGAGCTGAGCCGTTCCGAGCCGCTCACTGAAGTGAGCCGTTTTGCCCATCTCTAGAGCGCAGCGTAGCAACACCCCAACTAAAAAAATACTGCTCCAGTCAGGTAGACTGCTCCCTCCCTGATAGTGAGATTATATTTGGATCATCAAAGCAGTGACGCGTTTATTTAGGAATAGCATCGATCCCTTAACAGCAGCCACAGTTGTACAGGGTCGACCACATCTAAGGTGAACACCTCATTAGTATTCAAGACATCATAGAAGCGGATGTTCAGTACATAATTCGAAAAATCATTATTGTGTTTATCGACACCATGATTACACATGGTATAACGAACATTTCACTCGTGAAGTAGAATAAACGCTGTAGTTTTACCAGCTTGAATACTAATGAGGTGTTCATCTTAGATGTGGTCGACCCTGTACAAAAGACCAAAGAAAGTTCTCCGCTGTAGTACCTAGGCAAAGTCAGAATTCAAGGAGCAAAAGCCCCCAGATTTTCTCTCTTGTGCCCGCTTGTACTCGCGCCTGCGCAAAAACTACTGGCGGTCCCTCCAAGCAGCAGTCACGGGACCCGCAGTGCCACGCCCCCGCTGTACCTACGAGCAATTGTAAAGTCGCCACCGGGATGGACGAACTCGATCGGTCGAAAGCGACACCGCATATGGGGGCGAGCTCCACCACTGGAAAAGCAGGCGCCACTGTCGGCGTGACGTGGTATAAGGAATCACGTGGGCCACAGCGGCGTGTCATCTGCTTCGGAAGCGCCGAAGCGAGCTGAAAACGAAAGTTTAGTCCCACCTTCGCTACGGTTTTGATTAAGTGGGGATGTTTTCCCGCTTCGAGTGCCTGCTTGACAGCACTATAATAGTTAGTGACTGCCTTTGAAGGCGTCCGACATGGTAGGCTATTGCTCGGTACCGCAGTACCGGACGCGCACGCAACGGAGCGCGGTGTCAGCCTTCACACGTACCTGAAGTCCAAGAAGGTGCTTGTAGCTTGGATTGCGAAGCTTAGAACCGGCAAGCAGCCATCGGCTACAACTCCGGTGTGTAGCAAGCACTTCCGGGAGGAAGAGTAGCAGAAAGCGCGCACTGAGAAGCTTGTTGATGCTAGATGCTGGCATGTTCACCAGGATGGAAAGGGAACGGTGAGATGCACATTAAAAAAAAAGCATGGCATGTGGTCATGTTTGTGTTAGCACCAAACAATGAATGTACTGGATTAACAAAAAGAAGCAGCGGGAAATTCCTCGCTGAGAAGACTGATAAACATACGGTGCGACGCAACTTGAGAAATAACGATATTGAAACGTCTAAGAATTTAGAAGAAGAAAAGAAAAATGATTGAATCGTCGCGATGGCACATCACGAGTCCCCGTATAGCGTCGAAGTCCCTATCGTTTTTGAACAGCTCTGATAGCGTCCACGCAACAATGGTTGCTTGTGTACTGCCAAATGTTCATAAGCTGCGGCCTAAAGCTCACGGCACGGTGCGAAAACGCACTCGCAGCGAAAGCAAAACATTGTGCGCGGACATGCATGCAGACGCGCAGTCGGTGGCTGCGAACCCGTACGATCGCTACATTGAGGCTTCATTCTTTATGCTCGATTTGGTTATACGGACAGCACTCTATAAAAACACGTTTCACATAGCTCTCAGCGATTGCCTACCTTTCACGCAAGAAGCTTCGGGGGACTCCATCGCGTCGACCGCGCGCAATGGGCGTTCACTGTACGTGTTCGGTAAATAGATATCGCCTGTAAACTATTCTGCGGTTTCTGTTTGCCCAATATTATTATTTTGACAGTAAGAAACTTCCCTCGTTTGGAGAGTACCTACAGAAATGGCCAGGAGGGCTCCCGCGTGGTGTTTTTATTGAGCGCCGACAGCCAAACCTATGAGGAGTGCGCCGCGTTATCCCTCATACTACGCAAGCGAGGCGCTTCCGACAGATGGCGACTCCGTAACTCCTTGCCCCCAATACACGCGAACGATTAGGCGTTGGTGCCCAGCATCGTAGCGAACATGTTCGCTCGCTATCCTGTCGCGTTAAGTCGAACCTCCTCGATTCGTCAGCGCCCATCGGCATGTTCTATTGGTATATAGTAATTCGGCTGGCTAGATTGGTGTATTAAAGGCGCAATACATGCCTTATTGATTGTTCCTACTACTGTGTTGTCGTTCCTTTGTCCCAAGGGCACGTTTGAGACCCCACAATTCATGCTAACGGGCCATCACAAGCCGCGTTTACATGAACGCGACAACTGGCGCATTGCATCGCATCAGATTAACTTTCTAGCGCATCGCATCCATGTAAACGGAGATAATGCGCTAAGAAAGCGCGTCGCATTAATGCGTCAGACAGATATGGATTGAGACGAGTAAGTCGACTTTCGCAGTGCATGTAAACGCAATCGCATCGCATTAAGAATTATAGCCAATGCAATTTGCTGTGGATCTGCTGCGCTCGCCGAGCTGCGGCGTGGCGAGACGCCCGAAGCGTCTGCGAGAGCTGGTTTGCCTTCGATGTGCGACACCGTTACCATGGCACCAGGGGTGATGCGCAGCATGTAAACACTGGCGCATCGCATTACTCGTGATGCGCTAGGAAATGTGATGCGCTACTGTCGCATTCTGTCGCATTCATGTAAACGCGGCTACAGACTGAAACCGCTGCGCCTCAGAATGTACAAAAGCCTTGCAGGTCAGTTGCAGTTGTGCAATGTTCCTGTATTTGACGGCGGACGATGCAATTGTGGAATGCAAAACAGTCATACGGAAGTATGGGAAAGAAGCTGCGAGTATAAAGAAATGTGCGGATCCCAGGCACTGTCGGAATAGACGTAAGCGAAGCTTTCTGTGCTGTTTGCTCTGATTAACGATAATTTACGGTGATGTTGACGACAAATGTTTAATTCATTCGCCATTTAGTGCAATGCGAGAGTGGTGAGCTGATGTTAAACGTTACCTTGCGTGCACCGCTGCTGTTTGTCTGCGTAGTACACTGAACACACAGCGAGACGTGCTTGTCTGAGGCGTTGTTGTGCGCCATTGTTCATAACCCTCCGAGAAAGTTAGCATTGTAATTGCCTCCCGCGGCACATCGCACCGTGGCAGAAGTGTTAAACTTTTAACTGAAAAATGGGAGCTGTACGTGCCAAAACCACAATCGGATTATTATAGGCATGCCGTAGTGGCGGAATCCAGATAGGATTTTCACCCCCTAGAGTTGTTTAACGTGCACCTAAAGCGAAGTACACGAGCGTTTTTGTATTTCGCCCCCGTCGAAATGCGGCTGTCACGGTCACGATCGAACCCACGACCTCGAGCAATGCCATAGCCGTAAACCTACCGCAGCGGACTCGGGAGAGTTGATTTGACGTGCGGCCGTTTCCGTAGTGTCACCTGGACTCTACGGTGTCTTAATGCGGATTTGTGTCTGCACGCCCTGCGTTAGTTTACTGCTTTACAAATTTGCGCGGTGTTTATTTTTCAGAAATAGCAGGAACGTACCGTACCTTGAACTTAAGTTTATCCACTTTGTCCGCAACCGCTGTCATGTCTAGTAGTAGCGTTTTCTTGCCTTCTTACGTCGCCTCCCCCCCATGTATGCGAGTGAAGAGTGACAAGGCTGTTTACTCGTTTCGTGACTGCGTCACTGCTACGCATTCTCTGTCTCCTCTCCCTACCTCCTCTCTACTAGTCTACCCACCCCTTGGGATTGTTGCCCGTTAGTACAAAGGTAAGCGCTGCATTTTCTGCAGTGCTAGTCACGGATAAGTACAGCAGTCAAGAGGCTATTGTAGCAAGCCCAGGGAACTCCTGAGGACATTGCGAAGACCGTCGACAGAAAGGTCCAGACGAGTTTCTCGCGCCGCCTTTTACTCTCTGCCACGCTCCTGCCATGTACACGCACGCCTTGAACCATTTCCCGAAGCGGTGTGCAAGGCAGCAGCAGCAGTGGAAAAGTCGAAGGAAGAGGCGAAGAAAGCGTCGCTTTGATAGAGGGACGAACCGTGGGGCTCTGTTCTCTACACGTAAGGCGGCTGCACTGCCGCCATTATCCGCCTCTCTGATTGGCTGTCGAGTGTTTAGAATTAGTGCACCCGCCGAGGTGGCTCAGTCAGCTAAGGCGTTGCGCTGCTTAGCACGAGATCGCGGGATCGAATCCCGGCCGCGGCGGCCGCATTTCGATGGAGGCGAAATGCAAAAACGCCCGTGTGCTTGCGTTGTAGTGCACGTTAAAGAACCCCAGGTGGTCGAAATTAATCCGGAGCCCTCCACTACGGCGTGCCTCATAATCAGAACTGGTTTTGGCACGTAAAACCTCAGAAAGAAGCAGAAGTTTAAAATTTGTGCAAGAAAGCGGTAGCTTTGCAAAAGTTTTGCGTTTTCATCAAGATGACGAAACGTGACGTGGGGCTGCAAATTTTATCGACTAAAACTTTTTCTGGTCTTTATATTGCGACATCAATGTTTCAAAAGGAAAGTGAACCGTAGCGCGTAGAAGTCCGTGCAATGCATCTGCGATTTGGCGAATATGCGGTGGCGGTCGACATAATACAATTACTCGAAGGAACTGCGGCGCTAGTGTCTGTATTGCAAGCAGGGCGATTCAGCCAGCAGGGGGCGTCATAGCCGAGCAAGTTTCTGCAACACTCGAAGGCCTCCCGATGAGCACCAGTGTGAGATTAGTTATACGTATACTATTGCATAGTGAGCCGTCTCAAACATTACTGCTCGGAAGGCCATACGGCCGAGCTGCGCTTCTCTAAACGCCGAGCGCGATTGTGTCATGCGCGACGAATGCATGACCGAGTAATGACCTCTTTCCTCTACACGACGACTCTAATGCAAGACGGGTGGCTACTAATAATTACATCTTTGCGTGCGTTCAAAAAATGATGGCTTCCACCATGAAGGCAGCGGGATAAGGACGTTATATGTTCCCAGGCACCACTGGCTATGAATGTGCAGAATATTTGTAGGCTTTTGGGTTTGGTTTAGTCACCGGGAATACTAAAATATTTTGTTTTGCATATACGTATGAAATGTAATAAATCTACTGTAGCAATTATTGGTAAAAAATGTATATGTACTTTTTTTCTCTACAAATATACCCAGTTGTGCCCCTAAACGTGGGCTTCGCTTAGAATATTGTCGGCGAGTGTATCAACTGAATGACTTGTAGTACCTGCCCTTTAAGCTGAAGGAAAGCTTTTCAGTTTCACTTAAAGGAATTATTATTATTATTATTATTATTATTATTATTATTATTATTATTATTATTATTATTATTATTATTATTATTATTATTTTTTGTGAGCGGGAGCTTTAAGATCGGTTTCACACGTGTGTTCTTTTTTCTTTTCCCCCCAAAATGTAAACGTTCAAGTGCGAAAGAATGAAAAAGGTATTTATTGAAAGCGAGTAATAAACGTATATTTGCTTACAAAAATCGTGTCCCTTGTTTTCGAAAGCAAACCATTTTTGCGTTGGGTTTCTCTCGCCCATAAGCTGTCCTCCGGTTTCTGAACAGTTGAGAATCGGTTCCGTCAGTTCAGAATCACGTCAGATACCTTCAAGTATCGCGCAATCGCTCGCCAGCAGTCGTTTGTGAGCGCATCTGCCTGAGTGGCAGCACTCGAAGGGTGACATCTCACGACGTTCTGCCGCACCACGCCAGCGATGACGAGGTAGTTGTCTAACAAGTAGTTACGAGCAGAGTTCAAGATCCGTGTCACCTCTGCTTGCGGCGCGCCGCCAACCGCGACCAATTGGCGGCGGAAAACGGGGCTTCCACAGAACAGCTCGAAAGCCTCTGCGCACAGCCTGTCTGCCGTGGGAAGAATCGCAAAATGTATCGCGCGGTGAAGGTCGCGGTGGTTGTTCCGCAGTGCCTCCAAGATGGCGAAACTGTCGCTGCTGTCAGTTCTGAACGCGAACGGTAACGAAAGGTGCGTGATGCGCCTGTTTTGAGACAGTGCGCGAGCAATTCCTCTCGCTGCACTTTCACCGAAACAGTTTTTCGCAGTGTCTACGCTGACTTCGGTCAACGACTCGTTGTGAGCGAGCATGTACGAGAGCGCCTCAGCAGTTCTCAAATACACCGGGTCTACGATACTGATGATCAATCTGTCAATGCTGCTGTTTAATGCAACAGCGCGTAATACTTTTCGAGCAAACAGCTCCCGACAAACGAGGTCCATACAGCGAAGGTTTCCGACCTTCTTGAGCATTTTGCAGAAGAGAACACCCTTTGCACCAGGGTCATTCGGCACAATGACCCTCAGAGAGCTAACGTAGCTCGTAGCGACGGCGTCGAAGAGAGAAATAAGCAGGTCGTTCTTAAAATGCCAGATATTGCTGAAGTCAAGCTCCTGGGGGCACGCCGTAACGGAGGCCAATATCACTGTCAAGCCTGGCAAGTCTGGCTCTGCCAACGGGACACAGATGCGACTGTAGCTTCCGCTGTGGGTCAGCTCGTCCGCCAAGGCCGCCCTGTCGTAAAAGAAATTTATCAGCGTAAATTATTGCGAACCGGCGCTGGCAAAAGTGAGAACAAACAAAAAAACACGCACGCACGCACGCACGCACGCACGCACGCACGCACGCACGCACGCACGCACGCACGCACGCACGCACGCACGCACGCACGCACGCACGCACGCACGCACGCACGCACGCACGCACGCACGCACGCACACACACACACACACACACACACACACACACACACACACACACACACACACACACACACACACACACACACACACACACACACACACACACACACACACACACACACGTACACACACACACACACACACACACACACACACACACACACACACACACACACACACACACACACACACACACACACACACCACAACACACACACACCACACACACACACACACACACACCACCCCTGCATTACAGTAGTGAACACACATATGTGTGTTATTAAAACGCACACGCATCCACTCGAGCAAGAACTGCGAAAGGGGCCGCAGTTAGCACCAAGAAATGACCAAACTGGAAAGTGGAGCTTTACGGCACCGTCAATAACCGAAATGTTATCCATCTCTGTGGTGCAACCAAAGGGACAGATGCATTGACGGTGCCATATAGCTCCACTTTTGCAGTTTGTTCGTTTCGTGGTGCTCGTACACTGTGGCCCCTTTCCGAGTTTTTTGCGCGAGTGGATACATGTGCGTCTTTTTTAAAATGTTATCTCATTCTTGCCAAGTATGCTAAGCCGAGACCTGATTCAAGCAGCATGCCCAAGCAGCATGCCCAGCTGGTTCAACTACTCCACCTATATTTGAAGTATATCTCAGCAGTGTGCCCGTATTTTCGCATACTGGTCCATATATACGGTTTCCTTGTGATACATTCTTGGAATACGCAAGTTATGTGCACGGTACGTGGGCTATGCGGTGTGAATAAAATATGATGGCAGTGCGTGTCCAAGCGACTATTGCCATAGGCTGGCGGTCTTCATGACATAACGCACCCCCTAGTTGAGCAGTCTAGCTCGAAGGACCCAAATGCAAAATATATATTTTTGTTCACTACTTATGTTTTACATAGCTGAACTGTATTGTTTTCCGTACTGATCTTCTATTATCTCACTTCCTTCGTTAATAAGTAACTCACAGAACTACGATTCGCGTCATTTCGTTTTATGACCAAAGAACAAGAGTATGCATACGAGTACAAGATATTGATACGAGTACAAGTCATAGCAGAAGCGCCGCTATGACTCCCGTGATCGCGACGTTATGTACACTCCGGGTGCCCTTGTGATTCTATGGACTCCGACTGGGCGTTTTGGACTCTCCGAAAAATTGCTTTCCCGGTACCGTGTAACCGACCTCACTTACGAGAGTGGCCCTCTCGCGTCTTCCTCTCCCTCCGTCTTGCCGCCTACAGACGTTGTCCACGAATCCCGCCTTAAACCTTACCGCTCGCCCACACCATACCAAGCACCGTGACGGTGCTTCAGCGGCCAGGGTCATGTCACAGTACTATTATAGGCACTATAGTACTATTCCTCAAGAGGAGCGTCGATGAAGACGTTTTTTACTCTGGCGCGCTCTCGCCCATATGGTTCAGCGCTTCATCGCCTTGTAAATATATTGTAAATACATTTTCCTGTTGTGTGTGCCTCTCCGTAACAATATGCAGTAAAACTACAAAGTAAAATACAAAAGTAGTAAAAAAAGCTCGCAATATACCACCCGAAAGTCGAAGCGTTGATAGCGAGCGCAAAGCGTTAGACAAGTACGCGAAGTAAGATTCGTAGTTTTATCGGCAGTATAGACTGCAATAAACATTCGCTTACTAATTCGCAAGCATGGAGTCGGCGCACTCGACGACCGCGAACCGTGGCCGTCACAACGCTGGCGTGACGGACAGCGCAAACAGAGAGGAGCGAACGCTTCGGCTGCCTCTCCCTTCAACCCGTTTCCAAAACTTGAAATTACGCGACATCTAGCACCAGGCACGCGAAAAGGCAGCGCGCGAGTAGCCGCCAGCCATCTCGGCCCGTTACCTTTTACCCACCGGCGCACGGCCGGGCTAAGGAGCCGCACGCACAGCTGCACCTCAATCCCGCCCCCCCTCCACCCCCCTAGCGTGTTCATGATCACAGTTCCACCAACATATAAGTGATCGCAATAAATGGTTTTGATCAACTCGTACCTTTCATCGTGGGTGCCGAATCCACTCCTTAGTCTGAGCGCCAACGTCTTCAGCGTCTTGTTTGTACTAAGTGCACGACACAGCGCTGCGATTGTTGTTATCTGCAGGGAGGAAGTGTTCAATTCCAGAAATTCGAGGGTGGAATTGTCCGACAGTGCCTCTGCCAGATCCACCAGGCTGGACGTACATTGAAAATTGGAGAGTTCCAGGTGTCGGAGGGTCGCGTTCGTGCGCAGCGCAGATGCCAGTGCCCGTTCGCAGTCTGGACTTAAGAGTGAAAATGTCACACAAAGCCAGTTCAACGTTGAGTTAACTTTGAGCACATCAAACAGGACTGCGGGGGTAGACTTATGTAACAGCACAAACAGCTTGGCCAAAGTTTTGATTGTCGTAACGGCTTCAGCAAATACCGCAAGCTCACTTCCGTGGACGTTCACGGTCAGTTCCCTTAAATGCGTCGATGCTCTAAAAAGAGGCTGGATCGCGTCTATGGCAGTGAACGTGTCAAAAATGTTAAGCCCTTCAAACGACTGACCCGCAGCTTGTATTTGACGGTCCCGAGAATTCATCGCTTCCTCGGAGCACACAGCATGCACAAATTTGAGGGAGTTCCGGTTGTGCTGTAATAGCGCACCAAGGTCTGATGTGAACTTGGTTTTGTATCCATGGCTTCGGAAGAGAAGGGTTTCGAGACAGCCGATGGCGTCGACACCTTGCAATGTGTAGAGCGTGCCCTGACGTCGAGCTTCTTCGAACGGCATCTCGCAAACGTCCAGCGAGCGTATCACTCGAACGGATTCGCCTGCTGACGATGAAGGACGCAGAACAATGAAGAACGCAGGCGTTTCCAACCGGCCAGTGTCAGCGACGCAGCGGAGCTCCAGTTCGTCGATGCAGGCGTGGTGACAGAGGAGCTGTGAAGCAAGGAATGCCGCATCGCGAGACACGGAGTCGGGGTCCCGCGCAATTTCCATGTTCTCCCAAGAAAAGCGCAGCCCGCCTCGCTTTGTCTCGATGAGTTCGAACGCGAGCCGGTGCAGCACTCGGTTCCACTGTGTCAAATCGCTGTTGAGCCAGCACCTTTCGCCAGGCACTGCCGCGCTGCAAGGTCGATCGAAGTCCAGCTCTTGCAAGAGGCTTTCTTTACAGTCGAATGCTGCCGCCGCAAACGCCATTGTTTCTTTCGCTGCCATTGTTTCTTTCGCGGCTATGGCTTGGCTACGGCAGTCTGCAGACGGAGTGTGAGAGTGCACCACGTGAGTGCAACCGCCCCGACAACGACCTACAGGGTAGGGTGCCTCGATGCCAGCGCCGCCGTTCAGGGTGGTGCCAACCTTTGACCGCCCCCGCGCCGCCGCTTTCTCGCTGCTACGCCATATTGTGTCACAGTGAGCCGTTGCGATTGCTTGGTGCCGGTGCTGAGTTCGAGGCACAGTGCGCGCGGATGCTTCGCGGACGCTTCTACTTGCTAGACAGTGTTCAGCCGCATGACTGACAAGCTATCAAGTGCATCGTGTCGACATGACGGGCTGTTGTGTTCCCAAGTGCGCCGGATCGACGCGTAAAGGACTGCGTTGTTTTCGCTTCCCCCGGGACCCAGAGCGACGGAAGAGATGGGAAGCCCAAGTAAAGCGCGATCACTGGAAGGCAATGGATAACTCGTGCATTTGCGAGGTAAGTGTCAAGAATGTTTAGACTACCGCACCGTGTTTTTCATTTAAATAAGAAAGTATTCTCTGATCCTCGCTCACGTACCTACGTTCGCTCACGAACTAAGTAAGCACTGCACCGATGCTGTCTGAGTAGCGTATGGTTTGCGAGCGCGCGTCGCATAGGCTTTTTTTTTGTTTTGATGGGCGCAGTCGATACCCTTATTTTAAGGACTGACGAAGATGCTTAGCCGCGAAATAGTCTTACATTAGCTACGAATCGTCACGTAAGCCACCTATTTTCCTTTTTCACTGGAAGCACACATCGTGTGTGTCTCTTGTTTCTTTTTTTTTCAGTACTGGTTATTTGGGACTAAAGAACGCAGTGCTTCGTCTGGGGAGAGCGGCTGTTTTGTACGTGGTAAGCGAAACATTGTGATTTTCTCTGATTTCTCAGGAGATATCTTGCGGACCTCAGGGTGTTACGTTACATAGCTGATTTTTTAGACTTGTACATATTTGTAGCGTGGTGATCGTAAGCCGATGGTCATTCGTGCTCATTCCCGATCGTAGTGGGTACTGTGACGGTCTTTAAATGCCTGTGCACGGTATGCCCAGGTGTAGTAGAGTTAAGGGGCATCATGGGACCAAAATGTTTCGGCGCTTTCTGGCATGGTGTCTGTTGTAGCCTGTGCATTTCTTCGAAACGTGTGAAGCGAGGTAATACAGCATTGCTTCTGCTAAAATTTATTTTTAAGCACTGTAATGGGTTCTCTGTATTTACAAGGCAACTTTTCATATCAATAATCACTTTTGTTGTTTTACCTGTACTTAGAAACACTTTGAAGAGGACCAGTACGAGGGAAATCGACAGGATGGGCACCGTCTGTTAAAGTCAACAGCCCTACATCATCATGGACTATATTTTCGAAGTGAAAACATTGCTAATCTGTATTTGACTGTCTTAGTTTCATTTACGGTTTTTGTACGTGATATGTATGCAGTGTTGTTTATTTTTTCAATGTAGTTATCAGTGTTCTAATAGGTTATTTATGAAATGTTCTGTACTCGCCATCGATGTGTTTGGCTGATGCGACGTATTCGATGGTAGCTGATGTATGTATTCTGGCTGGATATCTGGCTAGATATCTTGATTAATATTACCCGCGGTTGCGTTTTCTTGTTTGCATTCTTGTTTTCGATTTATATTGTGTGTAATAAGGTTGATGTACTCACTTGAACCCCCCCCCCCCATGTAATGAATAAATAAAAAAAAAACTCTCTCTATCCCGAATTGTGTGTCGAGCCTACCTTGCGAATTAATTTTTTTATCTCGGTCTTTCAACATAACCTTCAGGCGCCACACAGTACATATAATTTTTCATGTACATATCTCTTTCATGATTGATTGTACTAGACATTATAAGTAAATGTATTTTGTGCATCGTTTGATTTCTTGTGTGTACTACGCAAGATTGACACAGACAAGTTACGTTACATTTTTCTCTACAGCACTAACTAAACCTTGTTTCACATCGCAGTTATTTTTTACACCAGCTTAATCCTGTCAGCACACAGTTTTGTGGGCAAAAAAAGCAAAAATTGCGCGTAGATATCGTCAAATAATTGCAACGAACGCGAAGAGCACGCGCAACGCAAGGGAAACTAACCGCCGTGCGCGACTGGCTGGCTACGGTAAAGGAGGCGTGACGTGTAAACCAAAATACAACAGCGAAAAAGAAAAACTTCCACACCCTGGGGGTGGCAAACCTTATATACCAAGCATCGAAGCGCAAAAAAAAATAGTGCGCATTTTAAACATACACACGGCATATTAAATGTGATTGAATTAGGCAACTTGGGGCATGTTCCCGGCGCCATACATTTACGTCTCCGACCTTCGACGAGTTAACGGCTATTGGTTATAAAGATATGCAGATGGGACACCGATAAAAAAATCCTCATCAAGGCAAAGCACTTGGAAGCGCGCCGCGAGTAACACTTTATGAATGCAGGCGTAGCTGAGTCTCAGCTCGTGTGACACAATATGGCGGCGCCAGCGGGGTTGTCTCCACCCTGGACGGCGGCGCTGGGCATCGAGGCACCCTACTACAGGGGCGCTGCGAGCGCCGCTTGCGTAAAGCCCCTTGATGTTAGAAAGTAGCGACACTCTCCCCCGCGCGCGCGCTTTCCTCCTCAATTCTCCTCGGATTTCTCCCCCTCACCGGGCCGGCGCGGCGCTGAACCCTCCAGTGGCTCGCTGCAGCCGCATTAGAATCAATGCGCGCGCTTGTTTATTCGGCCCTTTGAAGCGTTGTATGGGAATTTATCCCTTGTGAAACTGTCATGACGAAAGTACGCTTCCGATAGAACGTCGTGCCATTTTTTTAGGACGCTTCGATAAATACAAGCGGAAGCGCTCCGAAAAAATGAGTACCAAGCAGTGGCTGAGCTGTTTACCTCTACGTCGCCACTTGGGTTATCCGTAACGCGGAGGTGTATTGGGTGCATACAATATAAGCAGCGTAGAGTATAAACGAGAATTTGGTTCACAATCTTCGCTCTTAAAAGGCTCAGAGAAGGTGACCAAGAAGAAATGTGATAGTTTACTTAAAGTGAATTCGCCAAAATGAGTGGGCCAAAAGCCTTTGTACCAATGCCACTGTGCGAAATACGTGCTGTGTTTGCGAAACAGCCAACATAGAACTTTACACACGCGCCTGTATTCCGTCACTATGAAACGACGAGAAATTACATTCCATCACCTCTGGGAGTAACCTAAGTCTCTCTCTCAAAAAAAAAAAAAAGGCTGATTGCTTACACGGAAACTGCTAAGACTGGCACTTGATAATTAACTTACAGACTTCAAGATGTCAAGTTTATCAGAATTGAGGGAGATTATCAGAAGCGCGTGGCTTGTACTTAATGAGCATGCGCGAATAATACATAATACATAATACCACTTATCTACCTATATATTGCGGTTCATGCCTTCGCAACATAAAGTACATAAAGAAAAAAAATGCTCGCAGTATTGAAACTTTGCAAAGATACAATAAGCACGCAATAAGAGTAAAATAGTTCCTTGGCTTCACAAGTATCAGGCGCAAGGATCACACGCACACACACACACGCGCGCGCACACACATACATGCACACACATACACGCACACACGCACGCACATACACAAACACGCACACACACACGCACACAACTACAAAATATGAGTTACAGGCATTAACTCACAAATTACATACATTTGAAAACTAACGCACGCGCGAAAACACAAAAAGCTTTGTCACGGCTCGAAGAGTCAACGAAAATTTCAGCCGACTCACTTTAAAAAAAGTATAAGCACAGTTATCGGTGCTCTGTATTAAACTGAACGAAGAGTCCGGCTATGCGAAGAGCATTAAAATCTCCATGCAACTTCATCCACAAATATGAGGAAAGCTGCAACATTCACCTCGCAAAGAACGGCGTGCTTGGAAGGGGCGAAATCCCTTCTCCCGATGTTATGAAGCCACTGCTTCCGACTCACGACATTCCGTTCACCTCGGGGGATATAAAATAAGGCTTGCCCTTTCTCTGGCCTGCTGCTGCATTGAAACGCGCAGCAGCAAGGCATTTTCACGGAGAACGAATCTCACATTCCTACGAAAGGATGGAAAAACTTGGGAAACACACGTTCGGAGCGGCAGGGCGACCACCACTTGGACTGCTCATGGCGAGCGGGAGAAACTAAAGGCGCGCGAAAGCAAGTTTCGCGCCGTTTTCGTGACGTCAGGGTCACCTGACGGGGTAGTCTCGAGCGCCGCAGCCATTCAGCGTGGCGGATGCGCTGCCTCCGCGAAAGAGGGGGAGAAAAAGAGGAGGTTGACCGCGCCGGCGAGGGTGTTGCGGCGTAGATCAAAGCGTGTCGCTACTTTCTAACATCAAGGGGTTTTACGCTTGCGTAGGGTGCCTCGATGCCAGCGCCGCCGTTCAGGGTGGAGACAACCCCGCGGCCGCCGCCATATTGAATCACACGAGCTCGGACTCGGCTACGCTTGCATTCATAAATAGTGTTACTCGCGGCGCACTTCCAAGTGCTTTGCCTTGATGATGATTTTTTTATCGGTATCGCATCTGCACATCTTTATAACCAATAGCCGTTAACTCGTCGAAGGCTCGAAGACGTAAATGTATGGCGCCGGGAACCTGCCCCAAGTTGCCTAATTCAATCACATTTAATATGCTGTGTGTATGTTTGAAATACGCACTATTTTTTTGCGCTTCGATGCTTGGTATATAAGGTTTGCGACCCCCTGTGTGTGGAAGTTTTTCTTTTTCGCTGTTGTATTTTGGTTTACACGTCACGCCTCGTTTACCGTAGCCAGCCACTCGCGCACGGCGGTTAGTTTCCCTTGCGTTGCGCGTGCTCTTCGCGTTCGTTGCAATTATTTGACGATATCTACGCGCAATTTTGCGTTTTTGCCCACAAGACTGTGTGCTGACAGGATTAAGCTGGTGTAAAAATAACTGCGATGTGAAAATAAGGTTTAGTTAGTGCTGTAGAGAAAAATGTGACGTAACTTGTCTGTGTCAATCTTGCGTAGTACACACAAGAAACCAAACGATGAAAAAAATACATTTACTTAGTAATGTCTAGTACAGTCAATCATGAAAGAGATATGTACATGAAAAATTATATGTACTGTGTGGCGCCTGAAGGTTATGTTGAAAGACGAGATAAAAAAAAATTCGCAAGGTAGGCTCGACACACAATTCGGGATAGGGAGAGTTTTTTTAATTTATTCATTACATGGGGGGTTTCAAGTGAGTACATCAACCTTATTACACACAATATAAATCGAAAACAAGAATACAAACAAGAAAACGCAACCGCGGGTAATATTAATCAAGATATCCAGCCAGAATACATCAGCTACCATCGTCGCATCAGCCAAACACATCGATGGCGAGTACAGAACATTTTATAAATAACCATTAGAACACTGATAACTACATTGAAAAAATAAACAAAACTGCATACATATCGCGTACAAAAACCGTAAATGAAACTAAGACAGTCAAATACAGATTAGCAATGTTTTTCACTTCGAAAATACAGTCCATGATGATGTAGGGCTGTTGACTTTAACAGACGGCGCCCATCCTGTCGATTCCCCTCGTACAGGTCCTCTTCAAAGTGTTTCTAAGTACAAGTAAAACAACAAAAGTGATTATTGATATGAAAAGTTGCCTTGTAAATACAGAGAACCCATTACAGTGCTTAAAAACAAAATTTCGCAGAAGTAATGCTGTATTACCTCGCTTCACACGTTTCGAAGAAATGCACAGGCTACAACAGACACCACGCCAGAAAGCGCCGAAACATTTTGGTCCCATGATGCCCCTTAACTCTACTACACCTGGGCATACCGTGCACAGGTATTTAAAGACCGTCACAGTACGCACTACGATCGGGAATGAGCACGAATGACCATCGGCTTACGAGCACCACGCTACAAATATATTCGTCTAAAAAATCAGCTATATAACGTAACAACCTGAGATCCGCAAGATATCTGCTGAGAAATCAGAGAAAATCACAATGCTTCGCTTGCCACGTACACAACAGCCGCTCTCCCCAGAAGAAGCACTGCGTTCTTTAGTCCCAAATAACCAGTAGCGAAAAAAGAAACTGAGGAAAAAAAAAAAGAAACAAGAGACACACTATGTGTGCTTCCCGTGAAAAAGTAAAATAGGTGGTTTACATGATGATTTTGTAGCTAATGTAAGACTATTTCGCGGCGAAGCATTTTCGTCAGTCCTTAAAATAAGGGTACTACTTGCATAGACTGCGCCGATCAGAACGGCAAAAGCCTATGCGACGCGCGCTCGCAAACCATAGGCTACTCAGACAGCAAAAACACGGTGCGATAGTCTAAACTTTCTTGACACTTACCTCGCAAATGTAGGAGCTATCCGTTGCCTTCCAGTGATACCGCTTTACTTGGGCTTCCCATCTCTTCCTTCGCTCTGGGTCCCGGGGGAAGGGTAAAAAACGAAGCCCTTTACGCGTCGATCCGGTGCACTTGGGAACACAACAGCCCGTCATGTCGACTCGATGCACTTGACAAGCTTGTCATTCATGCGGCTGAACACTATCCAGCAAGTAGAAGCGTCAGCGAAGCATCCGCGCGCACTGTGTCTCGAACTAAGCACCGGCACCAAGCAATCGCAACCGCTCGCTGTGATTCAAGATGGCGTCGCAGCGAGAAAGCGGCGGCGCGGGGGCGGTCAAGGATGGCACCACCCTGAACGGCGGCGCTGGCATCGAGGCACCCTACGCTCGCGTGACTTCAGGACACGTACTCGCGCCTGTCGTCTGCTGCCGTTCGGGCGCTGTCCGGGCGGCTTCTGCAGTGTTTCCGTTTGTTTTTACTACGTCTTCGTTCGCGCAAACTTATTCAAAGAGCTTATTGCCTAGACGACAATTTATTTCTCAAGGGCAACGCTGCAGTGCCAGCCGAAGGAGCTCAGACCAGCCCATTGCGTGTTTTTCATGCGCGGATCTAGGCTTTGCAGATTGAGGGACTAATAAAAAAACAAAAACATAAATAGCACGTGACTAATAAAAGCATAAACGCGTAAACATAGCACATAAGAATTGAGTTAGGATACCATACCTGCAGTGGTGCAACGAGCATGTCACTTTGCTACATATGACTGCTACATTTACCTTGATTTGAACCCATTAAAACGTGTTTGCTTATGACGAGTAGCTCATGGTATAATATCTAATTTTTCATTTCTTCACGGAAACGCTCAGCAGTAACACGAGGACCTGACACTGCAGTTTGGATTCAACCAGCACCACTTGTTCCTTTAACTGCTTCTCAAAATTAGGCCGTTCTTCACCGGTTAATTTCAAGTGGCGGTAGTTTGAAGTAAAGCTAATTCAGGCTTACAGCTATTTGCAGAATACGCAAAGGAATGTACCAATATTTATTCACTGTTCCGTGCTACACGTTCAACTCACTTGTGCAATTCACTGCTGCTTGTTTCTTGAGGAACAAGGAACAGACATCACGAATCTGTTTGGCGAGCTGACACAGGCTGCTCGGCCGAAATTTTTTAGTGAAATATGCCTTTTGGACCGTATGGCTGCAGCTAGAAATAAGCCGAAGCCTCATTCATTAGCAGTATGAGGCTTATTGAAGATATCATCATTCCCCTGTGGAGGTCAAAAATAAAGTGAATTCATTTGAGGCTTGTGGTGTCTTCTCTACGAGGCGGGTATGTGAGGTTCTCTTTTATGTACTCACGAAGCGAATAGTTCTCAGTGTGTGTAGTTAAACAACGCAGGATCGAGACATGGTGACGCAGAAGGCATTTTGAATTTTCGTCTTCAGCGCAGCCTAAGCTGCGCCGTATAGCCTCGAATATACCTTAGGCATTGCAATTGGCGCTTAAAGAACTGCCTCATGGTTTCAATTCGAAGTTGTAGTGAACTGATGGGTTTCGCGAACAATGCGTTCCTCGCCATAATCACACTCGGTAGATTTAGTTGCGTAAGGGCTGTGCCATGATGTCGATAAAGGCAACTGAGGGTCACTATGAAACATTTTCTCGCGTGCAATTGATAGGCTGTCAATCTTAACCACGAAACGGTTTTTTCAGGTGATTTCTGTTGTGGTATTCGTGAAGTATATACATACTATACGTGACGCGCCGTCGTGTTAATAGCCATGAGCAATGCGTTTTCTGGGTGCCTGTTTCAGAGAAGGGTGAAAGTATTAGCAAACGTTTTCATGCAAAATGCGCGCTTAACTATTCCTTTTGTGCATTAATAAAGTAGCCATATTTGACTAGAACAACTCACCATAGTAATAAGAATCATCATAAAAGATTCGCTGTGCAGTTTCCTTCGAACACGCATTTATAATATTGACATCAAATACCAATACCAAGAGTTTTCTTCCTTGTAAAATGCAATGTCTTTCATAGCTAAGCACTAAGGGAATGTTAAGTGTTTTGCGGAGCATCATACACAACTTCGTGTGTTGAAATTGCAGACACTCTTTTTACGCAAAGTTTATGGACAGACACTGCGCATATATTCATTGCAAAACCAGTAGACCCCTTCAATGCTACATGACTTGCGATATCCACGCCGCAAATTTTCACGACTCGCGGTTTGGAAGAAGAAACTGCCGTTCAGGCATGACAGTAAAAAATTGGGAGGACGCGTAAGCTTCGCTTTTAAGAGTGGAACGCGATAGCATTAAAAGATCCCTGACTGCTACTCATGGTTCCCGACGACTGCAGTTTATGCAACCGTAATGGTTACTGGCAAACGCTGGCTGCGAACGCTATGCACGTAGGCGAGCTTTCTTGTGGAAACGCGGCCTCTTGCGTGGGCCGATCCCGGAGATAGTGCACAACCGCGCCAAAGAAATTACATCATTTTCAGGTTTCCGTATTTGTTTCGCACTTTTAATATTTCAGTCTGAGAAGATTTAACATAAAAGGCATGCGCTGTGGGTGTTTTGTTTCATGACAGGGCGTCCGAGCGACGAACTTCGTCGGGCGGCGAACACCCGACGGCCGGCGTCAAAAAATTTGGCGTCCGCCGCCGATCTGCCTGTGCAGACATTTACGTCGGGCGAACGCCGCCGCCGGAAGCGTCTAGCGCGCAGCGGTGGACGATAGCCAATCAGGAGGCACTAGTTCCGGTCGCAATGCATGCTGGTGTTTCGCGCGCGCGCCTTTTCATGTCGTCTGCAATCGCGATGGATTTCAATTCCGAAACTTTATGGGTATAAAGTTCTCATAAACTTTTGACGCGAGAGGTGCGCTGTCATTTCCAAAGGCGTGCTTTAGGTTTTCAATTCTGGAACTTTATGGGTTTAATGTTCTTATAAACGTCGGCCAACATGCGCGCACTGGAGCTCTCATGTTCAAGCCGTTCCAGAAATGGAAGCACGCGCTCGCAATCTTCCACACACACGAAAATACTAAATATCACCGTGACTGTCAGCTGGCAGCTGATAATTTTCTCCAAACATTTTCAGGAAGTGTGCGCAATGTGATCGATGAGCTGGACCAGGGCAGGCAAAGTAAAATATGAGAAAACAGAAGAAAGTTATCGGCCTATTATTGAGGCCATAGGCGGAAATTTTCATTTTTCGGGGGGGGGGGGGGGCAGCTGGTGCCCGACCAGCTTTCCGAAACCTACCCATATATATATTGCCACCTGTAGGTAGTGGGTCGAGGGCAAGATTGGGTCGAGCCCAAGAGAACGAAGAAGACCGCGCACCCCTTCCCTGCTCGAGGCAGCCCCGACGGTCGCGGTTTCCAAGATCCAGCTGCTATTCGGTTTATAAAACCTTCAAGACTACTTCTCGAGGCTCGTGACAAACTGGTGGAGGTGAAAATTGTCTCGGAGACGGCGATCGCGACTGTCGCCTGGCAGGTGGTGGCAAGCACTGCTGAGAGAGGTAGTTCTGAATCTCCCGGGGTCGCTGGCCGTATCGGGGCAGCGGCGAGTATGCGGAAAAGCCTCGAATCCCAAGGCGCCGGTATGGGCACTGGCGGTACAAGTGGTCAGCTTCACCGCAGTGGAAGCAGAGAGGCCGATGATCGTGTGTGCGCCAAACATCCGACTTCCGAGGGGGCGGGCGTCTGTCGTCGACGTAGTGAACCGCTTGCTCCGAACGATGGGCAAATGGAGCGGCATGAACAACCGGCGGCGGTGTATACCCAGCGTCATAGTACGACATCGGCTGCGCCGACTGAATTGACACCGTAGGAGGAGCACGAACGAACAGCGGCGGAGAGGGAGCAGGGCGCTTCAGGGCTTCCGCGTAGGTCGCACGCGCATATTCAGGAGGTACTGCCGCAGCGTTAGCAGGAGGCAAGGTGTCATGGAGCGCCTGGTGCAGTTCGTCCTTGATAATGCTCGCTATGGAGCTTACCGTAGGGTGCGGTGTTACGGCGGCCTTTTGCAACTCTTCACGCACGACAGAGCGGATGAGTTCTCGCAGACAGTCACCGTTGCTTCCTATGGCCGTGAAAATGTCAGCAGCAGACATGCTGTTCGCTTGCCGCTCATACATGTTCGAGCGATGCAGAAGCATCTTTTCCATAGTCACAGCCTCGGACAAGAACTCCGCGACCGTCTTCGGAGGGCTCCGTACGAGGCCAGCGAAGAGTTGCTCCTTGACCCCGCGCATCAGATGACGTAACTTCTTCTCCTCCGTCATTCTTGGATCCGCTCGTCGGAAGAGGCGCGTCATGTCTTCGACGTACGTGGTCACAGTTTCGTTTGGCAACTGGACGCGGGCCTGAATCGCACGTTCCGCTCGTTCGTGGCGATCAGCACTGGTGTATGTCTCCAAAAGCTGACGACAAAACTCGCGCCACGACGTCAGTTGCTCCTCGCGGTTCTGAAAGCACGCACGCGCGCCATCCTCCAGGTAGAAGTAGACGTGTCTGAGTTTTTCGCTGTCGTTCCATTCGTTCACGGAGGCCACGCGCTCGAAGTTGACCATCCAGTCTTCGACGTTTTCGAACACTGTGCCATGAAACGTCTTCGGGATCCGCGGGCTCTCAAGGGTGTAACGGTTCGACATCGACATCGTGCTTCCCGTACCGGTTGGGGCGGTTTGAAGGGAAGCGCTGGTCATACCGGTTGATGTGGTGGGAACTGTAGCGTCGACGACTTCTGGGGACAGTCCCCTGATCCTGCGGCTGGCCCGATGCCCGGGAGTGTCGACAGGCACTGGATTCGTAGCGAGGATCCTTGGAGGGGTCTGCAACATCCGTGAGGGCGCTTACCCAGCACCTCCACCAGTTTGTCACGAGCCTCGAGAAGTAGTCTTGAAGGTTTTATAAACCGAATAGCAGCTGGATCTTGGAAACCGCGACCGTCGGGGCTGCCTCGAGCAGGGAAGGGGCGCGCGGTCTTCTTCGTTCTCTTGGGCTCGACCCACTCTTGCCCTCGACCCACTACCTACAGGTGGCATTATCCCCCCTTTCGAACAAAAGATCACCTCCGCCCCAGCGCTATTCTCCCGAGCGGTCAACCAGTCCCCGCCGGGAAAACTAACTGAGGCGATCTTTGGGGGCGAGGTCGCTGACGGTCGAAGCGCTGAAGACTTCTGACGGACGCAGTTACGGAAACATACCGATCCGCCATCACCTGCAGCTGAACGAGACGACCGGCTTTCGCTCGATATACCAGTGACTATTGACGGTTATGCCGTGAGTGCTTTAGTGGACACCGGCGCAGACTACACGATACTAAGCGGGAAAATAGCAACGCAGCTGAAGACAGTGATCACGCCCTGGCATAACTCGCAGATTCGGACGGCTGGCGGCCACGTCGTTACTCCGCTGGGCGCCTGGACGACTAGAGTTGAGATTCAAGGATCTACATTCGTAGCGAACATTCGTCTTACGCGAATGCTCCCGTGACGTTATTCTTGGGGTTGACTTTCTGCAGGAGTACGGCGCGATTATCGATCTGCAAGAACGTCGTATCACTTTCTCTGCCGAACGAGCAATCGACGTGCAAGACGGGCAACGGTGCTACGACGTACTTCGGGTTTCTGCAGACAGTGTAACGCTTCCTCCACGAGCCAATGTCCTCGTCGACGTCACATGCTGTGGCTTACGCGATGGCGAAGTGGTGGCCGAAAGTAACTTGGAACACCTACTGAAGCAAGGTGTTTGTGTGTGTGGCTCGAAGTGTTATACAGATTCGTGCTGGTCATTCGCAATTGCTTGTTACCAACTTTAGCTACGAGCACCGACACCTGTTCCGCGGCACTTCGTTAGCGTTTGCAGACGCAGTAGCAAACGTTACCAACTGTTTCACGTCAGAAGTAGTGCAGACAGCAGACACGTTTCTGGGCCATCTCGACATCAATTCTGAACTGTCCACCGACAACCAGACAGCACTGCGCAAGCTCTTGCTTGAATTCAGGACCTGCTTCGCACATTCTTCCAAGGTACACCAGACTTCCTTTACTAAACACAGGATCATCACGTACGAAGACGCACGCCCGATACACCAGCAGCCTTACCGCGTGTCGGCAAAAGAACGCGAAGCCATACGTACGCAAGTCCGAGAGATGCTTGACGATGGCGTCATCGAACCTTCCAGCAGCCCGTGGTCGTCTCCGGTCGTTCTTGTCAAAAAGAAAGACGGAACGCTACGCTTCTGTGTCGACTACCGCAAGCTCAACAACGTGACTAAAAAGGACGTGTACCCGCTGCCGCGTATCGACGACTCGTTAGATAGACTACGGCGTGCCCACTATTTTTTCTTCTCTCGATTTAAAAAGCGGGTACTGGCAAATCGAGGTAGACGAACGCGACCGCGAGAAAACAGCCTTTGTGACTCCAGATGGTCTCTATGAATTTCGAGTGCTTCCTTTTGGATACTTTCCAGCGAATGATGGACACTGTCCTTACTGGACTGAAGTGGCAGGCCTGTCTTGTGTACCTGGATGATGTGGTCATCTTCTCTGAAACGTTCGAACAACATCTTCACCGCCTACGGAGTGTGCTAGAGGCCATCCGATCGGCAGATCTCACACTTAAGCCCGAAAAGTGCCACTTTGGTTATGAAGAGCTCAAGTTCCTCGGGCATGTAGTAAGTGCCAAAAGGGTCCGACCCGATCCAGACAAGCTTGCCGCTGCGGCCGCGTTTCCAGCTCCTGCCGATAAGAAGGCCGTCCGGCGCTTCCTGGGTTTATGCGCCTACTATCGCCGGTTTATTGAAGGCTTCTCGAAGATAGCGGAACCCATGACTCGCCTTACAAGGGATGATACGCCATTTGTGTGGCATAATGAGCAACATGCATCTTTTGCTGAATTACGGCAGCGCTTGCAGTCAGCACCCGTTCTTGCACATTTTGACGATGATGCTGATACTGAGGTGCATACCGACGCCAGTAGCATTGGCCTTGGCGCAGTGCTCGTCCAGCTTCAAGATGGAGTGGAAAGAGTTATAGCATATGCCAACCGCTCCCTGTCCCATTCCGAGGCGAATTATTTGACTACGGAGAAAGAGTGCCTCGCGGTCGTGTGGGCGATCATCAAGTTTCGCCCCTATCTCTATGGTCGTCCCTTCAAAGTAGTGACGGACCACCATGCCCTCTGTTGGTTGGCAAGCATGCGCGACCCTTCAGGACGACTGGCACGGTGGAGCTTGCGGCTACAGGAATTTGACATCACCATCGTTTATAAGTCTGGCCGTAAGCATGAAGACGCTGACACGCTGTCCCGCGCACCCATTGATCCCGCCAGTCAGGAAACAGATGATGATGACGGCTTCCTGGGCGCCGTTAGTTCGTCGGACTTGAGCAGACGGCAGCGTGACGACGCTGAGATTCGACCAATCATCGACCATTTAGAGGGCCCCGACACAACCATACCACGCCATCTGTTTCGCTCGCTGACGTCCTTCCGTCTGCGAGACAACGTCCTTTATAAGAAGAATGCTCGTTCGACCAGCGGTGCTTACCTCCTGGTGGTTCCAAGGGACATGCGCGACGACGTCCTCTTCGCTTGCCATGACGAACCGACATCTGGTCATTTAGGCTTTTCACGAACACTCGCTAGAGTAAGCGAAACGTACTATTGGCCCGGGCTTTCGGCAAGCGTCAAACAGTACGTTAAAGGCTGTCGTGAATGCCAGCGCCGCAAGACACCATCCGTTAAACCGGCTGGCTTACTTCAGCCAATTGAAGCACCTCACACGCCTTTCGACCAAGTCGGCATGGACATTCTCGGACCGTTTCCTCTGTCTGCCGACGGCAACAAATGAGTGATCGTCGCGACTGATTATTTAACACGCTATGCTGAAACGCAGGCGATCCCACGAGCCACGGCCTCAGAGGTAGCGCAATTCTTCATGCGCCACATCGTCTTGCGTCACGGTGCTCCCTCCACAGTAGTAACAGACAGAGGGACAGCATTCACAGCGCAGCTTATGGACGAAGTTTTTGAATTAAGCAACACCAGGCATCGCAAGACGACCGCGTACCATCCGCAGACCAATGGACTTACCGAGCGACTGAATAAGACGGTCACAGACATGCTCGCAATGTACATCGACGTCCAACACAAAACATGGGATCGGATCTTGCCTTACGTGACCTTCGCGTATAATACCGCCGTGCAAGAGACGACGCGCTTCACGCCCTTTCGCCTTCTCTACGGTCGCGAAGTCCAGACGATGCTGGACGCTGTGCTGCCGTGTCAAGACGCTGACCTCTTGACAACTGACGCCGAGGAATTCGCATAGCGTGCTGAGGAAGCTCGGCAGCTCGCGCGGCTGCATATCGGCCAGCAGCAGCAGGCAGACGCACGACGCTACAACATCCGCCACAGGGACGTGTCCTACAACCCCGGGGACCAAGTTTGGGTGTGGACCCGCGTTCGCCGTCGTGGCCTCTCTGAAAAGCTGCTGAGCCGGTATTTCGGTCCATATAAAGTGCTCCGCCGCGTCAGTGACGTAAACTACAAAGTTGTTCCGGACACGACATCGCAGACCCGGAGTAGGACACAAAGACAACCGAGCTCAGACATAGTTCATGTTGTGTGCATGAAGCCATACATTGCGCGTCCGTAACTTTTTTTTTGTGTTTCTTTTCGTTTTTTCTCTCATTGCCTTCTTTGTTTCTACTTTTCATTTATCTTCGGGAGCTTGTTTCTTCGTTCATTGACTGTGTCGGCGTGACGTTTACTTTTTTTGTGTACTTTCGCTTTACCTGCCTTCTTCTTTGTCTTCTACGCCTATCTTTTTTTTAGCATCGAGGCGATGCTTTTGTTCGAAAGGGGGGATAATGCCACCTGTAGGTAGTGGGTCGAGGGCAAGAGTGGGTCGAGCCCAAGAGAACGAAGAAGACTGCGCGCCCCTTCCCTGCTCGAGGTAGCCCTGACGGTCGCGGTTTCCAAGATCCAGCTGCTATTCGGTTTATAAAACCTTCAAGACTACTTCGCGAGGCTCGTGACAATATATATATATATATATATATATATATATATATACCCTCTGCTAACCATTTTCTATTTCTAGCTTTATGGCGACAGACATTATATCGACACTCCAGGCAAATTGTCGCGGTTGTCGTCGCCGTGATGTTCCGCATTAAATTCAAAAGCCATATACATGAGCGACCCTGTGGGTGCGGGAAAAAGCACGTAACAGTGAGCCGAAAACGATGGCTGCTTGATGGGCATCATATTCCCACGCGCTCAATGTTCGGGTTAGTTGTAGGTCACGTAATCAAACGCGAGTGGGAAGGAGAGTACGCGTCTTCTCCTCTAGCCCTGCCGTAGCTGTGAATGACTGCGCGGCTGACGCTTATATGGCCCGTGTGTCATATCTAATTGTTGGTAATCATTGGTGGGTACAATGATAAAGGGCGAGCAGGGATGGCTGCTAACTTTATGCGTGCTGTCTTCCTTGCGGGGCTGTCTTTGCGCGCCCCTAGTTTTTGCAGAGTTAAGAGACAGAGGTCATTGCAGATCACTGACAGAGGCCATCTGTAGTGGACATAAAAATAGGCAGATAATGATGATGAATCTAATTTTCGGAGGTGCGGTGAATCGCGGGGCTGCACGAACCGTTCGCTTCCGCGGCCGGCGTTCTTCATAATGCTTGCGTTGTGAAAGCGAGTGCTCGAGGTCATCCAGTGAGGTATTTACAGGTTTACATGGTCTGTGCATTACACTATGCTTTCTATTTTAATTTAAGTGAATGTTTGCTACAATTTATATGGTCACTACAAATAACGTATAGACTCGTGTACGGGCCGCACTTTTCTGTCGCGATTTTGACAGGCCTTTCATGGGTCCGGGTCATTTGACCTCATTTTTCCAACTACTAGTATGAAATCCGCCGTAAACCTCCGCGATCGCCTCCTCGCGACTTCCAGTAGCGACGCGCGAAAGTACGCTGCGCGCGACAATTCGCTGTTGAGCCCGATCAGAATCATCGCACGGAACGCGACTGCTTCTCGGTTGGATGTCTTTTTTTAAAATATCGGCTGTCAAGTTGGGGGTGTGGCCCTTACACGGGTACGATTTACACGGTAAGATGATGATGATGATGATGATCGTTTATCATGGCTCGCACCCACTGAGGGGATAGGCCAAGAATCGGGCGCCAGTAGGTAGCTAAACAAAATTCTTTTTGACAATGAGAAATGAAAAGTAAAAGAAAGCAAAAACAAAGAAAATTTGGTATAACTAGACTAACGTGCCAACGAGATGTCAGACTAACTGAAGGGTGAATTTTAAATGAGGTTACAATCAAGGTCAGAATAACTACAATGTTACTAACGAATTTGGAGAAACAAATTTCAGTGAAATGAATACTAATCTGATAGGTAGAATAAAGTTACAATAATCAGCAGGGTAATCGTCTTGTTTCAGTTAAAAATTAAAACACTGCGCAACAAACGTCTCTGTGACAATAGCCGAGGGTGGAGGCCCCAAATGATGATAATACTGGTGTATTTAATCTTAATCCAATTTTGCAGAGTGGAGCTTCGAGTAATATCTTTCTCTGGTTTGAATAACGTCGATATGATAAAAAGTTGTGGTCTATTGTTTCAATTTCCTTACAATTTTGGCACAGAGGTGACATCGTCAGACCAGCTCTATGTAAATAGAAATTCAATTCCGGGATGCGACAGCGTAATTTGGAGTATGTACCTTCTAACTGCCGAGAAGGACACCACTGATTATTCCAGCCAAAACCGAGATGCTGAAAGTCTGTAGATGGGATCAGCGATAATTTGCTTAAGTCATTTCGTAGGCAAAACGTTCTGAATGTCGATGCATTGACGTAAGCTGTATCCGGTAAAATATGAAGCACAGGTCCATTTAACGATGTTTTTGCTAATAAATCTGCCATTTCGTTTATGTATAAACCGCAGTGTCCATGAACCCAGAGCAAATTAATCTTTTGTAACGTTGTAGGGACTAAATTTTGAAACACATTTAAGGTAGTTGTATTCGTTGCCGAGGAAAGCGACGCACATACCGACCGAGAGTCTGTTACTACGACAGCTGACAATTGATTCGGGGGTAGTTTGCGCAGTGCTAAAACAATCGCCAATAATTCTGCTATGAAAATAGTCGTGTAATCCGGAAGGCGAATAGAAAAGGACCAACTAAGAGAAGGAGAAAAGACGCCTACGCCAGCCTTCTCGTCTAACATTGAAGCGTCAGTGGCTATTGTTTGTTTCCTGGCGAGAGAGGTAATCTTGTAATTGGTCACTTAAATATTGGAATGGCATTAGTTTAGCATTCAAGGGGAAAATATCGTCAAACTCAATTTGGAGGTTTTTCTTGGATTGACTTTTTGGGTGAATACATTGAATTTGTACATTCAGTGGTGTTAGCTGTGCCTGCACGAATACGATCTGAGGGGTGTGTAGTCGCGACCAATGATTATTAAAAAATGCACTTGGTTCGTTTATGAAAACGTACATTGATCTTCTTTGAGGAGAATCGTAAAACTTTAGGTACGTTTGGACAGTAAGGACTTTGAATCTACGTTTTAAACATGGTAATCGCGCTTCCATATACAGAACGGTGTTTGCAACAAACTTATGGAGTCCAAGGCACAAACGCAGAGCTTCCCTTTCTAATAGTACCAAAGGTTTAATTTTATAAGCTGGACAGCCAGAAAACAAGACGCATCCAAATTCCATGATGGGTCGGACGTACACTTTATATATAATAATTAATGTGTTTCTTCGCAACTCGTATCGTCGGTTACTGATTTTACGCAACCATCCTACAGCCCGAGTTGCCTTAAACGCGACGTTTTGAATGTGGCTTTTCCAGTTTAGTGTTCCATCATATGTAATTCCCAGGTATTTAGGAGAATCCACCTGGGGAATGAACTCTTGACGATACATCAGTGAAATGTGAACGGGAACATCTAAAGGAAAGAGAAGGAGTGCACATTTACTAAAGTTCAGAGACATATGTATAGTCTCAATCCAAGTTTCAAGAATAGATAAGTAATTTTGTAACATTTGATAAAGTGAATGTAGATCATCATTCGATGCAAATAAAGCGATGTCATCAGCATAAACGTATACATGAATTTCCTGGAGCAGCGGGATGGAGCTTAAAAATATATTAAATAAAACAGGAGATAGTACTGACCCTTGTGGTACTCCCCTCTTCTGTTTATACCTAGACGATGAACATCCGTTTTGAAAAGAGTAGAATTCTCTTTCCCTTAAAAATTCTGAAAGCCACGCCGTGATGTATTTCGGAAACCTGTAATTCTCTAATTGCTTTATCAGTATGCCATGTTCCACGGAATCATAAGCTTTTGCTAGATCTAGGGTCACTAATGCTGAATATTCTCTTCGGCTACGATCAAGTTGTATGCGACTCTCTAAGTCTACGTGCGCACACCAAATCGAGCACCCAGATCTAAAACCAATTTGACAGGGGCTAAGTATTAAGTTTTCAGAAATATAGGTCGTAATTCGACAATTCTAAATTCGTTCTATTAGTTTAACTAAATTTGATGTGAGGGAAGTTGGTCTAATATTATCTAAATCATATCCACCTCCCTGTTTTTTAAATATCGGAATTACCTTAGCAAGCTTCCATTCTAAAGGTACCCATGCATTTTTTTAAAGAGTAATTTACCATATTCAAAATATCTTGTGGGGACAATTCATACAAAATTTTTATCACGGCTGTGGTAACTCCATCTGGTCCTGGCGCTGAAGAAGGCAGATAGCGAACAACATCCGCCAGTTCTTGTAATGTGACTTCCCTAAATTCATCTAGTGGTAACGGTTTCACTATGTACGGTGGAATGATTGAAGTGACTTGACATAACCTGTCTTCCAGTCCTTTTCCAATATTTTCTAATAATTCGGACAATTCACGTGGCGAAAGCACAAGAGAGTCAATATTTGCTGGAACTGGAATCATTTTTCGAGAGCGTAAAAATCTAAAAAGGGCTTTTTTGTTTTTTGATTTAGACAGATAATTGAATTTATTCATATCATACTCATCTTTGGCTTTAGCTATCGTAAGCTTGAAAGATGCAGCAACAAATTGGTAATGCGTCCAATTCTTTGGACATTGATTACAAAGAAGTTGCTTCCAGGCAGCTTTTCGTTTTCGGTGGGCCCTCGCGCAATCTGAATTCCACTACGGACTTAATGGTTTATCTGTGTTGCAGGTTAAATTAACTGTTGCATTCTTCGCGGAACGCTTTAAAACTGCACAGGGGCTCAGACTCAGAGCCCTAATATCTTCTTGCATATCCGTACGTGAAAGCATCGTAGTCTTCAGTCTTTCTGAAGTTTGTCATAGTTTACAAATGAGTGATCTTTCCTTCTAAGAAAAATCACAGGGAAATCAATTTGAAAAAATAATTGGGAGGTGGTGGCTGTTCGTAGCACAGTCTATAGTATTCCACGATGATATATCTAAAGATGAGCTGGAGAAAGTGAGATCTATAGCCGATTGAGACTGTCTGCGAACAAAGGTAGTAACTTTTGAATTTAGACAAGATAGATTATTATCAAGAGTCCATCTCTACAGGCGTTTTCCTTCTGAATCAGTTTTAAAATCCCAAGACACATGGTGTGAATTAAAGTTACCAGCGATAACTACGTCTTTTCTGCAGGAAGCTAATACGGTGTCTAGAGAAAATGTATCCTGCACTCTTGCTGGGAAATGAACGGGAATCGAACTCGCGACCTAGGGCAGTATTGAAGACACCATGGCCACTCGTACACACCACGGTGGGTCCGCGGCTGGCGGTTTCGAAGTAAGCCCTTGCGATCAGAGACAACTTGCTGTTGAGCTTAAAACCCGATAGATGACCATACATTTCCTTCGCAGTGCTTGACGATGGCGATAAGAGTGAGCCATTCGCCAAGCTTCAGTGATCTTCGTAAGCGCACCAGCTATGACGTAACGTCACAATAATTACAACCAACAGGTGGCGTGAGTTTGGGAGTACATTATTTGTCGTGTCCCCGCATCTGCGCGAGAGCATGCATATTTTTGTAGTGATCAGAGCAACAGCGACGTTTAAGACGAACGCAATGGTTTTAAACAACGAATTTATTTGGAAAGACACAAACTATATACAAAAGAAATGAAGCAGCAAAAAATACAAACGTGTAACGTGACCTTCCGATACACTCGCTTGTACAAGTAGATTATTAAGTTCTACACTTCACTCGCTCTGAAAGCAAGTGAGAAAGCGCTGACAGAGGATGCTTTATTCAAAAAAAAAAAAAAAAAAAAGAGCTTCGCTAACTTCTTGTATAGTAATCGATATCTGCAGCTTCAAATAGGTAGACCCAATCAAAGAATGACAACTGCACGTTGCACAGTGCATGAGCAAGCGCTGCAAGCTAGACAGCTGTTGCACAAGGTCTGTCTACAAATAAGAGCGCAACTTCGTCCACTCGGGCTCACTTAGGCAACCTGGTATTTGTTTGGCCAACTTACAAACACATCGCAGTGGACGATTGACGCAGAGGCCCGTTTCAAGTGGTGCATCGCATGCGGCAAGGCAGCGAGCCGTCGACCCTTCGCACAGCGTTGCCGGTCGCGAGAAGAGAGAGGAACTCTTATTCATGCCTACTAGCGACGGCGTCGATGAAACGTTTTCTGCATAGTGTGGTGTACCTTCCCAGCTAGAAAACGAGAACCTCCCACAAAGAGGGTGAGCTCGAGGTGAGGGGAGAGCGGGGTGAGTGCATGGCATCTGAGATTGGCCGCGCCGCCTCATAGCGGATGCCATGGGATGCGTAGCGCTTCATGCAAAAAATTACACGAGGGAAGTCTGGTTCTTTAATTGAACCGGGCGTCATCACGAGTACGTAGATTTCGCTGTTTGGCACTGCTTAATTTGGAAGAAATACTGCAGATTTCTAATGCCTGTGAAGCTTAGTGGTGTTGCCAAGTTGTCTCGCAGTGTTTCAGAGCAGTGAAGCGTTTTGCGTTCAAGCTAGTTTTCTTCTGAAGCAATATTTCTCGACTGGATAAACCGCCTATCGGTGTCCCTAAGCCTAGATATCTCGAGTGCAATACTCACCATAGGTATTTGACTACGGTGAAGCGCAATAGACGGGACCAAAGGAAGGCGAGACAGACTGGACAAGCGCTTCACCGAGTAGTCAAATATGCATCACCGACTGGCCCAAAATTCTGCGCATCTAAAGTTCACTATAGGTAATCTATCGAAACTAAACAATAATCATTCCCTGATATTCTCCAAACAGTTTTGAATGATAGCAGTTAGAGGCTGAATCAGTTGTCCTAACGAATTTATAGTGACGAATTACCTTTAAAGGGTGTTGAAAGAAAGTATCCACAAGGACGTCTTAAACCACGAGGACGAAGTTTAGACATATCCATGTAACGATCATCTAGAGTTGCCTAGAGGTATATACAGGGTGTCCCAACTATAATGCACCAAGATTTAAAAATATCCAAATGCCACGTAGCTGAACAGAGCCAAGGTAATTTTTTTTTGCCATCGCTTGGAGATACTCAGATTTTTTTTTTGGATTCCGCCTAATGACATAGACTTAATTATACAACTTCTCAAATATATTTAGATGAAAAGCGCCGATGAGAAAATAGAGCAACATGAAAAACGCCCCGCCCCATTCAGCTTTCTGTTGCTCAGTACGTGCTATATAAATGTTTTTCCGAGCGTGGAAGAAGCCTGCGAATACACGCGAAATTGCCGCGCGACTGGCCGCTCGAGGCACTTTGCGTGTATTCGCGGGCTTCTTCCACACTCAGAAAAAAAAAAAAAGCTGTATGGGGAGTTTTTAATGTGGCTCTTCAATTTTCTCATCGACATTTTTCATGTAATTATAATATTTGAGAAGTTGATTAATTAAATAAGACTAATGTAATTAGGTCGAATGCAAAAATAATCTAAGCATCTCCAAGCGACGGCAAACATTACCTTGGTTCTGTTCAGCTACGTGGCATTTGGATATTTTAAAATCTTTGTGCATGATAGTTGGGACGCCCTGTAAATATATATTTCTAGGAAACTACGCGTAGCAATCAGCTTCAGGTTTCCCTCTATAGTAGTTTTACTATCAAACTGTGGAGTAGGTGCTATCCTGGAGGAGACATATTTAATAACAATTTCTCTGCTGAAGATAACTTCAGCACACTTGTTTTAGAAGCTGCATATTTGGTCGTAGAGGATTACAGTACGGCATTAGAAATGCGAAATCTGACCTGGGCAGTGAAAATGGAGTGAAACATACGCCCTTCACACAGAAAACGAGGTAACGGTGATGATAACGAGGTGACAGTATACGGTGACGCTTACGAGCGACTGAGGGTGAAAGGGCCTTGATGACCGTGCAGCATCAATTGTGTAGCTTCTCGCATCCTGAGAAGCTATCCATGGCTATATCCTCTCACGCGCTCTACGCCTGCGATATTCAAGCTGTGCTCTTTCTTCAGGGTCGAGGCACGCAAGAGCTGAGATTGCTCTGTTTAGGTCATGCACAGTCTAGACAACGCACATTGTCCACCAGTTGGACGAGGTAACAGCGAGCTTTATTTGGTTGTGGGTGCATCAAGTGAGACATTAAATGTTGAACGTGTTTTTTTTTTTTGCTTTAAATTGCCGGATTTATCCATGAAAGCCATGGCAAATGCCTTGGAAGCAGCACATGATTTTTACAGAGAGCGAGAAAGTGTTCGCACTTTCCTGCCCAGACCGGGGCGACTGACCTCCCTACATTGCTGGCACATTTCGAAGTTTTTCAGACACACTAGCTGCATGTGCCCGGAGAAGCATCCTACCAGTAGCATCGACAGGTTCTACTTGATAAAGGGTGACAACAGCCGCGGACAGTTTGGTGAAGGGTGGTTCTAGGGAGTGCTTGAATGTTAAGAGGTGCTTCTAAATAATATACCTGTTAACACAAAACTGGGTGTTCCGATAAGAGAGCGTTACGAGTTGCTTTCAAGTGTTGCGAATTGTATGAACACATGTTCCTGCCAAAAATCACGCGTCAAAGACTCTTGGATCCAGAAAGAAATAGTCCCGTCCGTACAATTTTATTTTTGAAGCCCTGTAGCTATAGCTCTTCGAACGAAAATAGCAGTCTTGGGCTGACCCATTCCACACGTCAATGCAGGTTGGTCTTAGCAAGAACTGTTCTTAATGGAAGTGCATTATATTTATTATGCGGAAACCAAACTTTCTACAGCAATTTAAGTTACAGCATGACTAGCCGATCGTAAACAAAACAAGTGCGAACGAGCTCAACCCTATAGTGAGTCCACGAAACTCATCTACAAGGGCTAGTGCCGTGACTGAATTACTGCGACTACAAAGAGTCAAAATCGCACCATGCGCATTATCGGTGCAAATAAACTAGGAGACATTACGGGTGACCAGTATATTTTGCATGCTAAGCTATGGTTTGCGTGGCATTAGCTTTGCATGCAACAAAAACGCGGTCAACGACGGTACACATGAATAATAATTAAAAAAAAATACGGCACTCATAGCGCTCCGTAACCTGACGCGCCCGCGCGCTCCAGCCTGTACCAAGCGACCATGCCGGCGGTGCCTATCACCAGCAACGCGTAGTGGACCGCGATGCAGGCGACGAATGCGGGCGCCCCGTAATAAGCGCGAAACGCGGCCATGGTCATCGACAAGCCGTACTGCTGCAAGAAGGGAAGGAAGATGCAGCCGAAACTTTGCACAAAAAGCATGATTATGTACACGACGTAAGGCTTGGCGGCCAGCGGCTCCTGCCAGTTGCGCAGCCGGAAGAACAGGCCGACTGTGGCGCGAGCCACGTTCGCAGCCACTGCGATTAGGAAGCCGCGCGGCTGGTTGCCCGTGGAGGCGCGGTCGCGGCGGAACTCGAAGTGCAGGCTCAGGGCGAAGAATATGGCGAAGACGTGCGTTGGCTCGAGCGCCTTGGCAATGAGTATGGCAAAGGCGAGCACGCGGGCGCCCAGGAGCGGCAGCCAGGCGACGTTCTCGGCGCACGTCCGAAGCAGTGACTGGTGCGTGGGCCAGGTGAAGGTGACCTGGACGTGCCGGTTGTTGAACTTGAGGCAGGCGAAACAGGTCAGCAGCACGGCGCTGGTCAGGTTGGTGGCCTGCAGCCACAGGGACGCTGCAAAGGCGTGGAAAGTGCGTGTTTGTTTGCACCGTGCAAAGAACTTTAGTCTCGTCGCAACCGCGTTAAGTGTCATTGCGCGACGCACTGTCCAAGCTGCGGGTGTTTGTAAACGCGACGTACGACCAGGCCCGTAGCCAGGGGGGGGGGGGGGGGGGACGCACCGCGCCGCGGAATTGTGGGACCGGACGAGAAGATGACTGCCGACCGTTCCACCCCAGATGCAGGGTGAAGCTCTTCTTGAGTGTGCTTCAATACACCGAGTATTTCCACTCTTTCGTCTTTTTATTTTTGGCTCTGAGTAACGCTGTTTTATTTTTATTAATGAAATCTATTCGTCCGTATAAAAATATACTATTAGGAAAATTCATCTCAAAGCTAAGAAATGTCAAACTATGAATAAAATAGTATTTAAAAAGTCACATATTTTACATACTGCGATTTTTACCGAAAATAATTACTGAAAAATAGGTGCTTTCCTCCAATAGTCAAGGCCTTCAGCCTTGACCTGCCGCGCTAGAACGGAATCCGTGATGGAGGTCAACAGCGAAATGACCAAGTATTGATAAACGCAAATGATTCGTTTGCCCACTGTGAAGATTATTTTAACACCATTTTCTTTTGCAGATAAATGAACGCCAATGACATGAAATAGTTAGATGTAGCTGTATATCTTTATTCGGTTGCGAATAAAAAAAATAAGCAGCCATGGTAGATGGCGAGTGATTGCCGATAATGTGCGCAGCGGACGACACTCGACGTAGCAGCGCAGGACATGTGCCAATGGTTTCTGCAGCTTTATTAGAGACTGGACGCGAAGCCACGCACTCCCGCGTTCACGTTAACAGTGGTCACCACGTTACCTTCGTGCGGGTACGCTGTTACTGATATACATTGCTTTTTGGGCGAAAGTGCACTTTTTATTTTTTTCCTACACTTGCCAGACATGCGACTGCCTCCAGTATAGTTTTCGACAAACCGCTGACGACGTAGAAACAAGATGAGCATAAGTAAACTTATTCACAAAAATAAATCTGGGCGAGATGATTTGGTTGAAACACTGCGCGAAAATTGACCGGAGACACGAGGAAAGGGCACGACACAGGCGCTCAATAACGCCAACTTCATAGACATGTAGAACAGCGTGCATGGCTGAACAAGTATCGCAGATATAACCTCTCTCACGAACTCACGTACACAGACAACAAATTTGTGCAACTTCCCAGAACAACAACCCCATTTCCAGTGAAGCTATTGCATCGCCTAGCCTTTGAACTTTGCCTTCACATCACCCCTAAAATGTCCGCTATTTCTACGAAATATAAATTATAGGCGACTCGTTTAGTGCACCCATGTATGATAGGACAACGTGGGCGCCTTGTATAACGCATGAACATATAGGAAGAAAACAAGTGCTCAGTAATTATTTGCAAAGCTCACAATTAAGCCAGGAACAAAGTTTCGCCAGGCATTACACTCAACGTGCCAAATGATATTTTCACCAAGTGTAAACTTGGTGTGACGAAGAGTTCTCTCGGCACGCTGGGAAACAGCTAATAACGGCCGTATAACCCTTTCGAACACTTGCTTCACGAGTTTTGTGCAAAGGCTGCAATTAACCGATACCCTTCAAACTTTGCCCACGTATTACCAATAAGGTGTCCCTTATTCCTGAAAATGTGAGCTTTGTGGCAGGTTGAGTTCTTTCAGGACATTGGTTTAGCTTCCAGCGCGGTCTGTGAAATACGCTTGTAAAGTTCCAGAACGCGTGAATAAGTAACTTTCCACAAATTATGCAATTAATATACAGACTTGAAACTTTCGGCACACGTCACCCATAACCATTACCCCCAGTATATACAAAGAAAAAATTCGCTGCTGCTTTCGGTTCTCCCAGGGCAGCAAAGAAAGCTTGTAAGCGTTTCGTATAACGCCTCTAAGAGGCACAGAAAAGGCATCACGAATGCTTAGCAATATTCACTTAGTCCCGAATTAACCCAGCCACTTCTAAATTTTCTGCAAATTACACGTAATTCTCTGTAAATATAAATTACAGAAAATATGTTTAGTTCTTCCAGGACACCGTGAAAAACGTGCATATAACGTTTTCGAGCGCTTCTAGTCGCACTAGCAGCCTCGCTGTAAACTTTTGCACTGTTTTCCATTGATGTGAGCTCATTGCTCGCATTTTATCTACCAGTAAATGATCTCCAGTGACGTTGCAGGGATACTTACAGCCAATGGTGAACGTCTGTTCATTCAGGGCCGCCTGGAAGAGCTGCTGTGCCTGGAATACCGCCTGTGGGAAGCAGCTGAGCGTCGCCACCCACATGACGTTGGTGAATGTGATGACGTCCTGGCGCTTGAGCAGAGCAGCCTGGTCCTGCTTGCCGCGTGTCTTGTACAGCACCACAGAGTCCACTAACCGCAGCACCAGCCTGATCTCCGCATCATCGGAAAAGATAGGTGAAAGTAGAAAAGCAAGTTATTATTATTATTATTTGTTTTAATAACATATGGACTAGAAAGGAAAGGGTAAGCGAGGAGCAGGCTGGTAACTGTCACCGGAAGGGGCACAACGCCTGCCTAACTCTTCAGAAAGGAGACAAACATAGAAATGGAAGATGGGAAGAAGGGAAGAAGAAAGAAAGAGCAAGTTAACAAATCTCAAAGAATTAGGTTACACACAGTAGGGCCGGCCACTGCAGGTCACGCCACTAAAGTATGTCGAAACAAGAAAATAGTGTCTGAGGTCCCATCACCCGAAAAGAGAAATAGGCTACAAACGTGAACCCAAGTTAGTGAACCCAAGTAAGCACAATGCAACGCAGGTTTATTCCATGCTCTTTGTATGACACGGGTGTGAGTATAAGCCGCTTGACTGTATATAGGCTTTGAGCCCTTGGTCAGAAGGCGAAATTCCGGTTAAGAGGAAACGATGTTGCCAGCGAATGACGTGTGCATGCTCATGTCTGCCGCATTTATTGAAATGTTGGGCCTAACGCTTGTGAGAAAGCCCTCGGAGAGACGTCCTCGATATATTCCTAGTGCATAAGTGGGAGGCTGAGTAGACAATTTCACTGCACTGTAAATATTATACGCTTGCGTCTCGTTTCCAATTCGATTGCTTGCAAACTATGCTTGAACCATGTTGCACTTACTTTCGACATCTTCGCATCTGCTTATAACGTTGCCACTTCAAGGAATTAAATTACATTTGAATTACATTCTCGAATGATATAGTGTGGGCTGACTTCACTATATCGTGTGTTTCCGCAAAGGCTAACTAATGTTTTTGGCAGCACATACATTATTCACTCACGCGGACGTTAGAAATTGAGTAATAATCACCGATGAGCTTATTAACTACTCCAAATTCACTAATCCATTATAATGTTAGTTCATGGCGCATGCTCGAAATGCAGAATCGAAGCGGGTGAGCGCTTCGATTAATCGCCATTAGTCGACATTCTTAGACTAACACCAATCATCATTACCAGAGTCTGCCACGAATTACACTGGCGTTATACAGCAGATATGCTGACGAAGACAGGTGCCCCAGTCGAAACGTTGACTCCAGGCAGAGGCATCCCTTGCTTGCCCACTGTTGACCAATCGGTGTTTCACATAATTCTTGTCCCGCGGAGTTTCAACTCTGCAATTACTATACGAGTGCTGAAGTAAACAATTGAGATCATAGAGAATATTTGGTAACAAATGAGTCAATCACAATTTCAAACTTATCTGTGCTGCACTGATCTTTAGAATTTTCTCAAGTTTCCAATGAAACGTCTGGTACGCGTGCACTGCAAACCATGTGCAGTTGGACAGAATCCACGCCTGCTACGTTAATTCCCTATAACTCATTGCAGTATACGGAGTACGGACGAAATAAGTGCACAATCTGAGTTTATTGCACCGAGTTCGTAATCTCAACTGTACCTTCGGGTGCCAACTACTGGCTGTTTCTACATCACTGTCAGCCCTGTGTACATAAACACCATGCGCTGTATATGCAAACATATGTATATGATATATGGTACGTATATAGTACGGCTTGTATATGGTACATATGTATACTCAGTATACATGTATCATCCCAACTAATGTTCCACTATTTCGCACTACTCGCACTATTTTCTTACATTTGAGTGAATAGTATATAGTCCCGGCTACTTTCAGGCGCCAACACACCTCTGACATTCATGTAGAAAGCAGAAAAAGGTTTTGGGAAAAATTATGCTGGACAATGAAAGGGTTGAAGGCAACGACACGTTAGGAATAAGGCAGAGATTTGTGTATTTAATTGTTTATGTTACGAAAGGACATAAACGCTTCTATCTGTTCATTGGTTTTCATGGGACTTAACGTCCCTAACCAACGCTGGGGCTATGAGAGACGCCGTATAGTGGAGGGCACCGGAATAATTTCGACCACCTGGGGTCCTCTAACGTGCACCTAAATCTAGGCGCAATAGCATGGTTGAATTTCGCCCCCATCGAAATGCGGCCATCAGGGCCGGGAAACGAATTCGCGACCGCGTGCTCAGCAGGAGCACGCCACAGCCAGCGCTGTTCAAGCTCTTGCTGCAGAAGATATCGGTCACATCGAGACAACAGGGCAACGAAAAGTATTAGGAAACACGTTCGCGCTGATTTGGCTTACAGTCTTCGCCTTGCACGACGCAAGCACAAGGTTATCGGCACCCTCCAGAAAACCTGCGGTTGCACGACTGGGTTTGTTTCTACTAGCACGGATCGCGTGTGTTGAACAAAAGGCTGAGAGGTGCGTGGCGCATCGGCCGACCGTCGGTATCTGTGCGCTTCGGCAGCGCGCGAGAAGCGAAACATGTTAGATAAACATCGCTGCTCCGTGTTGATTGCGTCATCCCAGAGCTATAGGGTAAACTGAATATTTATCAATAAAGCTGATGTGGGCTTGTTGGTTTGTTTTGAATGTGTAGGCTGAGCAGCGCGCAAAAGCACGCAAATAGAACGGTCGTGGATTTCCTACTATGTGTATTTCAAACAAACCAAACAGGCGAATTATGAACGTAATATTTTAATAATCCAGTATTTTAATAATCTCAGCTGAGCCTCGACCAGCACGTCCGTCAGCGCCGTGTCGCGGAACCCACCAGCGAAAGCAACGAGGGTAGGCGCATGCGCGCAAAGCGTTCTAGTGCCCGAGCATCGTCTCCTATATATGCCATTTCATTGAATCCGGCATAGGCTCTGTTTATCAGCTCATCTATCGTTTACAACCGCTTATTGTAACCATTGTGCACGCAGGAGTACCTGTGCGGACTTCTGTTTGCGTAGGAAGCGGATGTGGGGCTTTTTTTTTATTATTAAATGTACTTAAGGAGAGGTTGGTGCCGATATGTGGCGCCGGCTACTCTTTTCTTACATAATAGTTGTCGTCGGAAAGTTGTTAACAATCACAAAACTGGACTAATAAACACATGGACGAACATTCACATGCTAAGTCTTAACTGCAATATAAATGTTCGCGCAACAGAAGAGTTCACATAACATAAATACTCACAAAACCGAAGTGTTCACACGCAACGCATGATTTCACAAAGCATAAATTTTCACAAAACGAAGATGTTCACACAGAAGATGTTGGGCACTTGCGAATTAGGCCCCTCTTGAATGCCGCGCTCTAAATACAACCGTCTTGTACGCAGACAAATGCTACGTGAACACGAAGACACAATAAACATGTAATCAAGAGTGCCTGTTAATAATAACAATGCTAGCAATAACTTATCAGACTTAGTATATTTGTGGCATTTTTGATTCCTCCAAAAATTGTACTAAGGCGCGCGCAGCGATTTTTTGAAGTTTTTCTGTCGGCCATGAACCCGAAATTTCTGCTAATGATAGTGGCCGTCTATCCAAGCCATGCAGTTTTTCCGAAAGCTTCTTACGGGGAGCATCATGTATTTTACAGTGTAGAAGATGTCCTATGTCTTCAGCCTCTTCACATGAGCATGTAGCACTGTCAGTTTTTCTTAGCCTGTACAGGGAGCTTTTAGTATATATGCAGTGCCTAGCCGAAGCCTATGAACTGTTGTTTCAACAGACCGGCTAATTTTAAACGGAATATTGAGTTCTATTCCAGGGTCAATATTATACAATTGAGAGTTCTGCGCATCATTTATGAACCAAGTTTCCTTGGACAGTCTACCGCGTAGTTCAATAAACATCGCGCATCACTCGTTGCTAGAGGAACTAGTGATAATTCAGTCTCTTGATGCGCTGCACGGGCCATGTGATCAGCTGTTACATTTCCTACGATTTCACAGTGACTTGGAATCCACTGGAAAGTTATTTTTTCTGGGGTTTTATGAGCCATAACCAGTTCTGATTATGTGCACGCCGTAGTGGAGGGCTCCGGATTAATTTTGACCACCTGGGGTTCTTTAACGTGCACTACAACGCAAGCACACGGGCGTTTTTGCATTTCGCCTCCATCGAAATACGGCGGCCGGGGCCGGGATTCGATCCCGCTACCTCGTGCTCAGCAGCGCAACGCCTTAGCTGACTGAGCCGCCCCGGCGGGTCCACTGGAAAGTTATGTCGTGTTGTAGATCTTTTATGTATTCTGTATTTCGTATGTCAATGTGCTGCTCGTTTTTCTTAAAGTGATTTCATTTAAGCTCAGTAATGAAGCTTGTGAGTCACTCAGAACTACCCAGCGAAGAGGTCCTGACTGCTGACATATGTAACGTAAAGCAGAAAGTATTGCGTAAAGTTCTGCCGTTGTGGACGTTGCAAATTGGCAAAGCTTATAAGCTCTTTTCTCTTGGTATGCAGGTATATGGAACGCTGATGTAGAGCTTTGTTTCCAGCATGATCCATCGGTATATACGCGAATGCGATCTACGTACTTAGTGCAATGATGTGATAAAGTTAATTGCTTTATCGCAACTACGGGCTTATCACATTTACGACCTACTCCAGGAATTGAAGTGACTATCTCTGGAATTGTAAGTCGCCATGGGGGATGAGTTGCGCATGCAGGCCAGTATTCCTATGCAGGTAGTAAGTTTTTGCACCGCCGTATTTTATGTATGCGGGCAGCGGTTCTATCCTGAAGGTCTTGGCATATTGGATGATTACGGTGTTGTGTTGCCAAGCGAAAAAAGTGACGACAAGTTTCCGTAAATCTTAGTGCATGAAAAGTTGGTTGGCGCACAGGAGCAGAGTATGCTATTCTTTGTCTAATGATCGCCGAGTGAATGCGTAATAAAGAAGAGGTCGAACTACCCCATCTCACTCTAACTAATCGACCAAGAATGTTGATTAGGGAGTTGACTTTCTCCTCTGATGCTTTCATTTGGGGAGCCCATTATAGCCGTCTGTCTATGACAACATAAGTTACGTTGTCGCACAAGTTGCAAATGCTGAGAGTCTAGCACGAGCTGGAATCTCTTCAGGCATTTCTTTGTAAAAGGAAGTACAGCAGTTTTCTCAAGTGAAATAATCATACCTCTACTTTTCAAAAAATCATTCATCATTGTTAGGCCCGCTTGTAGCTTTTGCTGAACGGCTTGAGTACTCGAGTCAGATGCCCATATGCACAAGTCGTCTGCATATAGTGAATAATTCAAGGTAGCAGGCAAGATATGGGGCAATTCAGCCATAAGACAGTTAAATAGAAATGGACTGAGTACACTACCTTGTGGCATGTCGAGCTTAAAGGGACACTAAGGGAAAATATATATTAAGTCGAGCAGAATTGAAAGATTAGGCTTCCGTTAATGACGAATTCGTCATTCGTAACAAAAACAGCTTTTGTAAGCGGGAAAATGACAGAAGAAAATCGTAGTGGCGCCTCTTGTTGCGAACTATGATACCTCCCATATGTGACGTTAGGTACCCGATTTCCAGAGAGCAGCTGATATATGTCTCACCACTGCGAGCCGCATCGCTTTCTTTGTTTACAACCGCCGAGACGGCAACCACTCTCGTCCGGCCGCCGAGACTCAAATAACCGTATCCGGTATCCTGAACACAGACAGAGCTGCAGTGCAGCCGCCAAGCAGTACGCTTCGTACATAGAGATAAATAAAGAGTTTATAAAATACATAACAGCGACACAGAGGGAGGTCACACGGAGACTACGTGAAGTCGTTAGTTTTGGCACGGGCGTTTCAAACTGATAAGCAGCGGGACCATCGGCGGCAATTTTCTACGCAACAAAGTGATACTATATAAGCACACGGAAAACGATGACAGACTGCTAGACGGGCATTCTGTCAATCTAGCTCGACTTAATATAAGGAACCGTGGGCTCACGCCAAACTTCGAGAACACGGCCTTCTTATCCAAAGCAGCTGATAAAACTACAGCGGGAAGCGATTGAGGCATGTTTAATTGCCACGAACTTTGGCAAGTGCGTAAGCATGCCACCAGTCTGTTACCCAATGAGTATGTTTTCCTAGAGTACTCGGCCGTCCTTGAACGGTTCGTCGCTTCATTTGCCTTTTTCCTTAACGCTTTTACACCTCCTCAGCTATAAGAGTCGTTAATTTGGGGGGCTTTTGTTGCCCAGCCCTTTTTTTTCTTCTATACTACGCCTGTTCATACGCAAAAGTGTAGCCGGGGGGGAGGGGCACACTGGGCACATGTTATGTCTTTTAGAACTCTTTATTTGCTCTATACGAAGTGTACTGATTGGCGGTTGCAGGTGCTCTGGCTTGCGCGAGTCCCTGACGCTATCCACGCTCTGCGGCTCAGTTTGAGTTCAGGTTACCGTCTCGGCGGCTGGAGTGGGTGAGAGTGGTACAGGCGTCTAGGCGTTTCTAAACAGAAGGCGACGCGGCTGCCGTGGCTGGACATTGCGAACCCTCCCGAACTTTCCTGCCCGTGGCTGCTGGCTGGCTGGCTGGGTGGGTACTGCTCCTGCTGCCTTGCAGAATAGCTCGCACGCAGGACAGCGCTACAACCTTTACTACCCTTATAGGTGTCCAGGCTGCTGGCCTTGTATTCTGCAAAATTACTCATTGATGCAATAAATAACCTAAATATCCTCATTGCAATAAATATATCATCAAGAGCACAATGCCTTTAATAAAGCAAACATTTCTCCTGCTATGCCTATTTTCCTAACCATTAGATACACACAAAATGATAAAGTATCGCCAACTTCGATAAAAAATTAAATTGTGGGGTTTTACGTGCCAAAACCATGATCTGATTATGAGGCACGCCGTAGTGGGAGGCTCCGGAATAATTTGGACCACCTGGGGTTCTTTAACGTGCCCTTAAATCTAAGTACACGGGTGTTTTCGCATGCCATCTCTGATGCTTTGATAGACTCGCTTGCGCAATTAAAATGCAAGAAAAGTAGCGAAAACTGTAGAACCTGCATAAATGAAGCACGCTAATAAATCGTGAAAGAAGGCAAGGCCTGCATACACGGACACAACAGAAGAGAACCAGACAATACAAACGCCGTCAGGGTTTGTGTTGTCTGGTTTTGTGTACGTGCCTGCATGCCTTACCTTCACGGTGAATCCATACGAACTAGCTCAACTTTCTATAGCTGTAAAGCTATAGCGTAAGCTAGTAAAGCTTGATTTGGCTCAAGTTCGGCCGTCATACGAAGAATGACTCTGCGGCGCCACCTCCTCTTAACTTTACCACTTATTAAAATCTTTATAGCCAATGATCCGGCGGTTTTCATTTATTTAGTGACCACAGGGACAATGGCTTTATGATCGCTACGGTACACCACCATAGGGTGCACGGCAAAGGTTGGCACGTTCTTCATAAACACGTCACCAACGCCGCGCGTTCGGTGCGAACGCGGGCAAAACGCCGCCGCCGTCGACAACAGTTCTGCACGTTGTTTGTGTGACCGCACACACCGCTGTCAAAACGCTGGCGTGAGCAAGCGCGCCAGCAGCAGCGGGCGAAGGTTCATGCGGTCTATCGGTTAAACGGAAACTGAGCGACGAAAGCACAGCGCATACAAAGGTAGGAGCCATGTTGCACATCGCTTTTTAGATACGGTGCGCGCGACCGCCCGGCGCTGCGCAAAGTACACGTTGCGCGCAGAGCAGAAGCCGCAACCCCTTCCTCTCGCGCTGCCTTCCCGCTGTCCTTTCGCGAACTGGCGACTGTCCAGTCGCCAGTTCCCCGTCGCTCGTTGCGTTGTTCCTCCGAACGAACGGCACGTGGCCGAGCCATGGTGAGTCGTGAGGGCAACTGATTAGAGCGCTAGCGCGATGTCTTCGTGACGGAACGGCTACACGCCGTTGTCGACACTGTTGGTGGAGAGGTGGGCGAGAGCCCAGAGAGTCTGCGGCACAGGCGGCAGAGGCAGGCAGGGCTGCGCGCATGCGCCGCAGCGGGAGAGCGGGCATGCACACGCACAGTCTAGAGTGCCTCGATGCCCTCCTCGCTCACCGCTCCCCTTCCACTGGGAAGTCGCGTCTGCTCTCCGCCGTGCGTTCGCTCCCCGTGAAAGCGCGCGTCCCTCGCCCTCGCGCGCTTTCACTCGAACATACATCATACGGCCAATGAGAGTTTTTTTCTACATCCGGAAGCGACCATCGAAGACTGAGCCCTTAACAGCTTCGCTGTGAAAAAAGAACAAACATGAGTGGCAAAATAAAACGAACGGTGCCCTGTGTGTTCATCGCTCATCTTGACGTCCTTGCATTCACTTCTTAGCTACGAGTCAGCAATAAGCTGGACTTGTCATTTGGTTTGCCGCAAGTGAGAATATGCCCACTGTTGTGACTCATTGCATTTGTGTGAGTGTACCATTCAACTGCTGCAACGCTCAAAACCCGAGCTCTTTGTGGTACATATTTAAGGGTAAACCGCGCAAGAAACAACAAATGATGGGAACACATAGGACGCAGCGCTGTCGTTTTTTGTCCTGTTTTCGCACTGTTGCTATTGAATATGTAACATCACCTCTGCGCGTTGCTGCAACTTCTTTTACATTTAGCCAATGTGCTTTTGTTTCCTTAAACGCTTATGGTACGCGCCAGCGTAGTCTAGTCGCAAAGCAAGTATGTGCCGTTTCATTCGCCATTCATGCCATCTTGTGTAACAAGCTAGGCGTATTACAGGTCAAACCTTCACAGTGTGCCAATGAAGATTACGACTACCTTATACTAGAGGTTAGACATTCAAATGCTCAATATTAACTGTAGACATCGATTCCATGTTTCGCGCCCAGAAGTAAGGAGTCCCGTCTCTTGGCGACGGAGCGGTCCATTAACTATGGGTGTGATTGTAAACTAGTAAACTTCTTCCTTTGAACACTTCCTGCCAGTAATTCATTGTTCGACTGATATGCTTCGAGGAGTATAGACGGCGCTACCTCAAGGCGCCATACGCCAACATGGCCATATTTATGCAGTTACAAAAGATACACGTAGAGGGGTTCGTATAGTGAAATTTCCAAACCGAATGAATATTCGAGAAAGACGACCTCCACATACCAAATCGAATATTTTCTTATCTTTAAACAAATTTGTGGACTATAAGGTTATCGTGGAGCGCGTAAAAAAAAAAAAAAGGAGACTGCTTTGAATTATTTCAGCGTGCATGTAATGTCCGCAAATGAACGTCGGGTCAACCGAGGAGGTTGTAAATGCAAAACTGATTTTAGTTGAATTCTGGGGTTTTACATGCCAAAACCACGATATGATTATGAATAACGCCGCAGTGGGGGACGTCGGAATAATTTTGACCACCCCGGATTCTTTAACGTGCACCCAATGTACGATACACGGGCGTTCTTGCATTTCGCCCCCATCGAAATGCGGCCTGGGGGCGAAATGCCCGAAAATCCTGCGCACTCAGGCTTAGCAGCGCAATGCCAAAGCCACTACGCCACCACAGCGGCTGCGCTTTTAGTTGCTTGGTGGGCCATGACAACGACATTAATTAAACAGAGGAACAGCACAACAGTTCCAAGCTGGGCTATCTGGTTAACGTTCATTATGGTGCAACAGCGCAGACGACGGGACGGATGACAGCGCATTGTGCTCGGTGTTTCACCCGTCCCGTAGTCCGCGCTGTTTCGCCATAAATTAAGGATCAGCACGTCACCAGATCCACGTATACTCTGTTGCGTTTGTTGAAAGAGAGAAGTGCGATACTACAGGTGTTCCGCACATTGTCTTATAGAAATGCAAACATGCTGACCAAGACTGGTCAAATAATAAATTGCTTTGCCTAAATTGAGGGTGCCTTTGTGCAGCAGCCACGGCACTCTTGCAATAAAATCATGTCGAAAAGCTCTCGTGTACGTTGGCCTCTGTCCCTCAATAGACCCCAATAGGTTATTTTTTTTCGTTCTTTTCTTTTATCCCTTATATTGCAACGGAAAAGAATATTGGACAATTTCCAGCAGTGATTTCTCGAATCGAATTGCGAATCGATAGTAAAGACTATTTGAATTATATTTGTAATTTGGAATATTTGCTCATCCTTAAAAATAACAATTTGCGGTTATTTCGATCACTCCACGCAGGCAGGCAGGCACGCACGCACGCACCAACTTAATTGCAATGTGACGTGCTCGCATAAGGCTGACTAATGTCCCGTACAAACAATTTTTTACGGGGCGTGAACCCCATTTGCAGGTGCTGATCATTTCCACTCAAGGAAGTCTAGCCCATTTCCATTCTGCTACCTCCTCGCCAGAGAAGTAACGCGGCATGGTGCCCCAATGTGAGATGTTGCGAGACTCCCCGCAATTTATGGAGTGAGCGTGCTAGATTCAGCCACTTGCACTGGCACTCCGCGCCAGGAAGAAATACATCGTTCCGCGTATTGTCCTTCCTTACGACGAAACGTCGTGCCTTTGTAACTTAGAACTGTGAAGCCGAACGCCGCAATGCTCCTCCTAAGCAGGGTGGTGAAAATGATCGGGGCGTTACATAATAAAATGTCCCATTTGCGGTGGAAGTCTTCGCCGTAAACTAGAAGCTTACGGCCACTGGCCGTGACCTCGGAGACTGACGAATCGCCGCAACCCTGCGTTGAGTCAACGACTTCGGTGGCCCATGCGCTGGCTTGCGTCACGAGGACATCCGTGCTGGAGGCGCCTGCCACGCGGACGTCGATAAGGCATTTTGCTGTTGCCTAGGTCTAGCGGCGCCGCGGCCATGCGACGTTGTAATCGCTAGGCTAGCTGTTGTAGTTATTACGAAGTTCCTCATGTTAATTTGCAGTGTTCAGTAAACGCAAATCAACTGCTCCGTGGATGTTCCGCGCAGTTATTCCAATGCTGTCAATGTTCTACCGTTCCCACAAGTGAGCGACGTATATCCACGGGTGTCAACGACATTTATCGCCAGCTTAGGAGATGCAGGAGAAAGGCCTCTCTCAGAAATCTCGAATATTGCTTTGCCGGACGTCTGCGGACTTCATCTTATGCCTACGAATGTCCTAATTCCATTAAATCATCTAATCCTCTGTCGTCTTCGGTTGCCGTTACCCAAACCATTGGAACACTGTCTTACTCTAAAGGCTATCGGCTATCTGCACTACGAATTACATGAGCTGCCGGACTCCGCTTACTCTTCTTAATGAACTAGAATATATCAGCTACATCGGTTTGCTTTAGTAACCATACGCCGTCTTCCTGCCTGTTAATGTTACGCCTACAACTTTTTGTTTGATCGCTCGTTGCGGGGTCCTTAGATCCTCAGGCTGTTGTTTTCATGCAATCTGCAACGCTATAGCTTAGCACTGGTACAATTTGCACTGATGGTACGCTTTTTTTCTTCTCAAGGACGTTGGTAAGCTGCCGATCTGGCCTTGGGAGTGCCTGCAATACATGCTCAAACCCATTTTATTCGTCTGGCAATCTGCTTCTCGTAATCAGGACTCTTTGTGACTGCTGGGCTTAGATGAATGTGTTTCGTCACACCTTCTAGAAGCTGGCACCAATCACGCTCCGGTTCTCTGTCAAATGGCCAGACTATGGAACATTATCGTAGCCTTCTTACACATGCGAATGCCCAAACATACTTCGTCGGTATAAGTCTTCAATAATTTGTTGTGGTCTCCAGCAATGTTAAGAACGATGTAATCTGCAAACCACCAGTTGGTTAGACATTCCCCGTTAATCCTTGTACCTAATCTCTCCCAATCGATTACAATGAATACTTATTGCAAGCATACGGTGAATAACAACTGAGAAATTGTCTCCTTGCCTGACATCCTTCTAAACTGCTATATGTCCACTTTGCTTGGGAAGAGGTATAGTATACAGTATGTTGAATCCGACTAAATATTAAGACAGTCATGTATGCTTCCACTACTCCTTGACTACACGATGCCTTCATGGCATATCTCTACTGAATCGAATGCCTTTCGTACTTTATGAAAGCCGCACAGGGGAGTCATTTATATAGTCCGCAAACTACCTGAATACATGAAGTAACATGAGTGCGGTCCACCGTCAAATTTACCTTTTCTAAAGTCAGCCTGTTCTCTGGGCCGATCGAGATCACGTGTTGCCGATCCTTTTCAAAATTACCTTAGTGAATTATCTGTACAATACTAGAAGCGATAACTGGTCCATATATATCTATTTAGTGTCATTTAATGGTCTGAAAAATGGGACCATATTCGGCGACAAACCATTAGACCACTTTCCATTTTCTTTTTCTCTCTCGGTGTACTTTGCATTGCGTCAGCGCTGTTGTAAGTTTAAGGAACTTCCCAGCCGTCGGGTTCAACTGGCACAGTATCGTTTAACTTGATTATTAAGGATTGGAAACGTTGGCAACAGTCACGGTATTTCGCCGGCTTCTGCCCAACGCGAAATTGTTAAATGGATGAAAGATGATTAAAGGGCCGATAAGCTTAAGCAACACGTGGCTTTAGTATTAAGGTGAACGAATTAGCGTCACACGAAAATGACGATCAACACCGCGCGCGCTGGCACGTGAACGCCGTCTCGGGAATGCTCAGCTAACGATCTACACGCGTGAGGGCTTCCGGGCAACCTGCGCGCTGTAGTGGTGCAGGCAGAACATTTTTTCTGGGATAGACTGTGCTTGCTAAGGAACGTGATGCAGCGCAACGACAACCACAAAGAAAGAAACAGACATACGTCAGGGACACATGACGCCTGCACATGATGCAGGCAGTTGACCAAGAAAAGGATGTATCGGTAGTGGTGTATTGTGCGCTTCGCTTGTCTAAATGGGCTGGGACAGATGGCGTACCATCGCGCGTTGGCGCGATGCTATAAACCGGATAAGCTTTCTTGTTAAAACAATTGGCATCTGTTCAACTGCATATACATTTACGCGACTCATCATGAGCATGACAACCGCACTCATTTACTACGAAGCATTGCAGCAATGCAAGACTCGTCTAAGTGAGGGTGTAGTGCGCCTACGACTATATCAACTCGCTTCAGCGAGGTTTGTCTCGGTGCACCTATTCACTTACAGGTGAGACTACTGCGTTGTGTAATGCGCAGATGTTTGGGTGAGACTATTAACAGTAGAATGGGTTCAAACAGCCTTGCAACCAACGTGACGTTTACGGAATAAAGGTATCCGTATTTGTAACAGCCTCCAGGATTTCTAATACACGCAAGCGTCGACTGCAGGGAATGTCAGCGCCTTACAATGGCGAGATCGGCAATAGTACGCGCAAGCGCACAAAGTGCGAGCTGCGTCTGCTGTGCTCTTCCCTTCAACACGCAGCACTGCCTTTGTTGTCCATGAGACCGCATCGTTCACAGACAATAAATACCTTGTATGCGCTGATACACTTTCTATATTTCATCTTATTTCCATGGCGCATGCGCGGGTCCAGTAATACGAAAGAAAATGGAAACCGATTTTTTTTTGTAAACAGGACCGCGCACCCTTGCAGAGCGTGTGTCCTCCTAGCTGAAGTGTACAGCGTAGCAGACGACGCTCACACTGGAGTATGCTTTGCGCGCACTATCACATATCCTGCCGTTATAAGGCGCTATAACATGCCGTGCGGTCACTGTTCGCGCGATATTATTAAAAATTCTGGAGGCTGTACGCGTAAAAATGGCACAGGAGTGAAGCTTTAGTCCAGGCCGGATCAACCCGGCAGCTTCAGCTGACCTGACCAACGCAGTCGAACACCTAACTGCTCAGAGCGAGCGCCATGCTCAGTAACATGATTTGTGGAAGGTAATTAATGAACGACATTTCTTCTAAATTATCAGTTGCATCTATGAAAAAATACAGGACGCGCAAGTGAAGCCATCTTGACGTTTGAGGGCTCTTCTGACGCGAACTGGAGGCTTTCCTCTTGAAGGCAAAATGTGCTAGTAAACTTAAAAGCTTTACATTATATTAATGAAAATGTTTACTTAAGCACCGAATTCCATTGTCTTCGTAAGTTCGGAAACTAAAGACGAAATACGAAATCATCATGAGAATGGCCGGTATTTTGTAGCGATGCCTTTCCGATGCTAATGCCTTTTCGCGCATTTCGCGCTTAGTGGTCAAAGCGACGGTCCGCTCACGTTATCAACGGGATCAGCCGGCCGTGAGCGGTGGATGATAAGACTTGAATAGAATAAAGCATAACGCATCGCTACAAAATACCAGCCAATGTCGGTAAACATTTCGCGTTTGTGCATCCACGAGGGGCATTACTTGCCGATGCTGGCGGCCTTTCCTTTTCCCCATTTTGTTCTCTGTAAACACACCACTAGCGCAAGAGTTATAGGTCTGTAATACAAAGCAGAGAATTGGGCAAGTTGGTTCTTCATGGTTGGGACAGCGCTAGGGACGAAGACTAAGAACGCGAGACAAACACAGCGCTGATGAGCACTTACCGCATCACAGGATGTCCGATTAAATAATCAGTGACAAGAAAAGCAATGAATCACAATGCATATCTTCTTTGTAACTACACAAAGCAGGCAGAAAGTAATAACGCTAGCAGAATAAGTCGGTACAGCTGTCCGATTTGGACAAACTAAACACGTGTGTGCCATCAAACCAAATCATAAAGGCAGTGTCTATTCTCGCGGCGCTCACCCCCTATTGGCTCTAGGAAGGTTAGGTTAGGTCACACCTGCAGGCAGTTTTTTTCCTGCAGTTTGTCACATGACATCCGAGAGCCAATAGGTGGTGAGTTCCGGGAGAAATTCGTTTCAGAATTCTCGCGGCTGCCGGGAGAATAGACTATGCCAATCATAAAACACTCAAAGAAACGACAGTGACGGCTGGCTGACACATATGTGACTCTTTATGTGGAAGGCCTCCGTGACCTCCCGCGACATCTAATCTCGATGTCTGAACAATGCAGCGGTGCCTGCAAGAACCGGCTTGCAGCCGCAATCGGCAGTGATTCATAGGTGGGAATACTCAAATCACTCCATAAAACTGGTATTATAAACTGGTATGATATTAAGGCAAAGGCCAGTGTTGTTCACATGTAGAAAAAGTCGCAAAAATGGTATCGCGCAAACGATGTTACGTTCGCAAGGCACAAACTTAAACCGTGTTTTATGCTGCACACTTCTCTGACTGAATGCCCCTTCGAAAGCGCACCTTTGTACTACAAGACAAATTGCGCTAAGCTTGTAAGCCGAAAACGCTACATTCACTTCAAACTTTGACGCCACGTTTAATTTGTTTGAAATGCGGTGCAAGTATGGTATTACAGCCACATTCAGCGCCGTGTTTGTCGTCTCGCTTTCTTGTCTTCGTCCCTTGCGCTGCCCCCAACCATGAAGTTGTACAGTAATAACGGAAATTGAAGAAGTGAACCGAAGTATTTGATTTGGTGCGCTAGGTATGTAAGCTATGTGTCTTACTTGTGATTGGACAGCCATTTTTTTTTCATACCTACTTAAGCAACTATGTTATACTGTACATGCGCAAAATTAGAATAGAGGGTCTTATTTTCACGTAAAGCTATAGTCCTCTCACTTTTGCTGTATTCAAAATTCATGCTTCCTTTAATATCCGGGAAAGACTGCCTTTTTATTGCCTCAGTTGCAGCGATGCGCGATTGACGCCACTATTGAACTTAAACCTGTACAGCATTCATGGTCAGGTGTATTGAACGCAGCTTCGAAGACGTCAAAACTCTTAACTATACAGGAGAGAGGTGAGGCGTAGCACTGCCTTCGTGTCGTGGACACAGCTGAACTTACGTGCTAAGAAACCCGGGCTCGTATTCATAAAATTTCTTTCACGGAAGAGTTCTATGAAGATGTCGCCTCCTCATTGGCCATCATTAGGCGCCCGATACTCATGACAACGTTCAGCGTGATAACGTGGCGATAGTCAATACGGGACGGCACTATACATAAGAGAAGCTTTGTTAACACTAGCCTTATTTAGTACACTTCGTCCACGGCTTAAACTTACGTTAAGAAAGTCTTCTTTCTGTCTGCACGGGAACCGTTAGACAGAACGCTTTTTATGCTTTCAAATGTTCCGCTTCTATTATCGCGCGTCATCAACGTCACGTTGTGCCGGGAATGCAATTAGTACTTTCTTCCGTCGAACGTTCAACGTAGTTACGCACGTAAACGGAATCGTCGGGGGAGGTTAATTTTTGTGTGGATCTGGCAAAAACCCACTGCCTTATATTTTTTTCTGGCTCGGTGAATACCGACCACAGGTAGAGCTAGGGTAACAACCATCACGACAATCATAGAAGTAATCGTGCAAAAGCCAAGCAAAAGCACTCACTGCAACAGAGGGACCATGTTGAACAGACCGGCGACGAGCACGTGGAGAACGAGCAAGAGCACGCATCCCGAAGAAGGCTGCGACTGGCGGCCGACGAGCCGGCACACGCCCACCACGAACAGGGGCAAGCTGGACAGCTGAGCGAGGAAGAGCGTGACGATAGCTTCCACACGAGCTCCGGACACCGCGTACCTCTGCACGAGCCACCACGAGCTAGCCGCGAAGCACACGTGCAGAGAGAGCGCGTATGCCGATGACAACACGAGCGTGAACGGCGCGCTCCGCGACTCCGGACAGGTGACCAGCAGCTCCGGCTCGTCGTGCCCTCCGCATGGCCGGCTGACGATCTCCGGCGGCGGGCTGAACATGCCGCTCAGCAGCAGATCAGGGTGGCCACCGGCGCCGCGCTTCTTGGGCTCTTCTTCCTGGACTCGTTCCTCCGCCGAATCTCCGCGGCATGCTTCCAAGCTGCTCGGCATCACAGCGCACGACGCTCCGGGAGTCCCAGCTGCTTCGGCGGCGGAGTACTTCTTCGCGCCGGTGGCGGCTATTGCGGCGTAGCAGTGCCGCATGCTCCGCCGCTGGCGCTTCTCTCGGCGGAACCGTTCGAGCCACTCGACGGACGACGCGTCGTCGTCGTCAGCTGGACGCTTGCTGACGACGTCGTTTCGCTCCATGACGACACTGGGGGGGCCTTCCCAGTTCCGGTGTGCGCCTTTTCGATGACCGCTCGCTTTTTTCGCTGCTGCCGAGGGATCCGGGCGTTCCTTGGGTACTGAACCGCGGCCAGCGCAGATGACGCCGCTTGCGGGTCTTCAGGTCTTCAGGCCAATGTTGTCTGCGACGACAACGTGCTGACAACCTCGACACTTCCCCACTCGGTCCTGGCTGCCGGCAAGCCAGCGTAGCCACCGACGCCAAGCATGCGTCAATCGAATCCTTTTCCGAGCCCCGCCCCTTTTCATTTTCCCTCACCTCGGAAGTGGAAACGGAATCTGCGTGCCACGTCCGGCGTTTATCTCTTCCGTCCTTTTGCAAAGTCGTTTCGGCCCTCTTTCTTCGCCGTCTTTTCGTGAAGTTCAGGCCGGCTGTTCGGCCGCTGACGGATGTGGCGCGTGCTTCTATTTTTCCAAGAAGAACGAAAAAAGACGGCCTTGTCCCTTATCGCCGTTGCCGCGAGCAGTTCTTGAGCATGTCAGATCTGGAGACGGCCGCCGTCGAGCTGTGTCAGCGGCCGAATCACCCGAGTGGATCTTGACCGATAGCGGACACTGTATTGGATAAACAGGGCGCGAGAACCTTTGCCTTGAGCGCCGTGTGTACTCGCACTCGACAGCAATGCACAAGGCAGCAATCTTTTCGCCCGTTATCTAAGTGGAAGCTTTATACGATTAAAATACAAAAATATTAGAGTTTCACGCGCCGACACTACGACCTAGGTACGCCGTGGTGCGGGACTCTGAATTAATTTTGACCATACCGTGTTATTTAAGGCGCATCTAGATCTAAGTACACGCATGTTTTTTGCATTGCGCCTCCATCGGAATGTGGCCGCCGCGGCCGGGATCGAACCCGCGACCCCGAGCTCAGCAGCACAACACCACAGCCACTAAGCTACCGTGGCGGGTTCCACCGAATTTCGCTGTATACGGGAACGTACGCTATACTTGGAACAGTCAGCTCCTACGCTGTACGTTGGAGTGTTCGAAAGTGAAACGCGTGAGTTTCCTTTTATTCTTCGCACGGCATCTAACGGTCACATAAGCAGGTTAATTTGCGGCATGTGGCCTGAAAAGCGGCATTTGGTCTGTGAAGAGCGCCTTAGTGAAAGGCTTTGGAGTAATTTTGACCACCTGGGCTTCTTTAACGTGCGTCGAAATCTTAGTGCGGTTCTTCTGCACGAAGACGAGCGAGTTAGGAAACAACGGACAGAAAGGGAGACGTGCTCAGAGGGGATACAACATCATATCATAGACCGACGAAAATCGGTAGAAATGATGTGACGCGATATTCGTCTGTGTGTGTAAATAAATTGAAGTTGCTGGTCAGTGCCTTTGTGTCCTTGCACCACCATTTCTGTCGATTGCTTGTCTGCTGCTTCGCCGGCATTTGTCTGCACATATTTGTTCCGGTATGTTTTTTTTCCCTTAGGCAACCAGCTCGGTCCTCAAATATCAAGGCACTGCCGTGCGTCTGGTTAACCTCCCTGCCTTTCCTTTCTTCTTTTTCCTTCCTCCTCCCCCTCACTGCCCTTTGTGTTACGGTACAGATTTTCCCTTTTAATATCTTTTTTCTCATTCTTGTAATGCTCCATGGTACTTTTTGTTTCCATTCTTTGCATCCATTTCACTGTCTCCATTTCTCTCACTTTCTTTCTGATGACTCCTGGTTGCATATTTACAGTTTCGATTATCCTGTACTTGGTTGCCAACTTTCTTGACCACTTCCTCCATTCTGTGTCCACGCTTTTCAGGTACAGGTACTTGTGTACTTTAGTCGCCCATTAATTTTCATCCATGTTCCTGAGTCTTTATTCAAAACTTATTTTGCTCTGTGCTTCTCTGACTTCAAATGATGCTCAACCCATGTCACCTTGCAATGCCTCATTTGTGGTTTTACCGTGGGCTTCCAAAGCCAACCGGCCTACTGATATTTGGTTAACTTCCAACCCCGACACGATATCCCATTTTAAGCATAGAATGGCATTTGCGAACGTTAGCGTTGGCAACATTACTCGTTTCCAGATTACACGCACCTAATACTTATTGTGGCCCCACAGTGCTCTGTGTTTCATTATTGCTGCATTTCGCTTTCCCTTTATTTTCAGATTATCTTGGTGGGTGCTTGAGTAAGTCTTTCCTTCGTTTATGTATACGCCGATGTACTTATATTGCTTGACTACGGGTATGACTTGTTGTTGAATTGACACCATGTAATTACTCGTCTCTTCGTTAAAGATCATAATTCCTGATTTCTCCGTGCTAAACCTAAGGCCTAGATTTGTCGTTGCGTTGCCACAGATATTCGCAAGTGCCTGTAAATCTCTTGGGTTGTCCGCTAGTAGCAGTATGTCATCCGCATACATCATCATTTGTGTTGCACCATTTGTCCATTACGCATGTAGGATAAAGCAAACCCTAATTCGCTGTTTTCCAGTCGTCTTTCTATGCCCTTAATATAAAGCGTGAACAACAATGGAGACAGAGGACATCCTTGCTTCAGTCCTTGGTGAATTCCCACCACTTCATTACCTTTTCGACCTTCCCATACAACTTCTCGGTTGTCTCTAAATATCTCCCTCAGCAGCTCCACGAAATCGTCATATATGCCTTCGTGCTTAAGAATATCCTATAACAATTCCCTGTATACGTTGTCACATAGGCTCCCTTATTATCTAGAAATGCCATCGATAAAGGTCTATTATGAGCTACTGAAATCTCTATGCACTGAGTTAGTACAAACATATTATCATCTAAGCCTCTGCCTGGCCTGAACCCATACGCTGGAAGTTGTTACGTGCCTTCGAGGGAGCGTTCTGTCGCAATAATTCTTCAAGCTGGTTCAATAATAGCCGATGTAGAAATATCTCAGTGTCGCGAACCCATTATTTCAGGAGCCGAGCGTCACCGCCAACATAGACCCTCTCTCCACTTGCTCACATCTAGCCTCCGAAATCGACATGCCTTCCCCGCGATCGCGTGACGCATACGTCATGGGACCCGCCTTCTTTTTCTTTTTATTGCGATAGCAATTATATGGACACTTCAACCGGATTTCTGCCGTAAGCGTCGCCGTCGTCGTCGCCGTCGCCGTCGCCGTGAGGTTCCCTATAGATAAAATCTTCACCGCGTGCCGTATGCCCGAGCGGAAGCGTGCGGGGACGCGCGCTATCACGGAGAGCGAACGCACTCAATCTCCCACGCGCAAGCAAGGAAGCGGGAAGCCAGCGCCGGAGGGAGCGGGGGGGGGGGGGGGGGCGCACTTCCACTCTGCCAACAACCGTGCTCTTCGCTCGCTCGCACCGTCTTTTATCTCCACACGGCTCTGACCTTTATGCGCCGTGCATTCGCCGCTAAGTTTCCGTTGAAGCGATAGACCGCACGTACCTTCGCCGCTGCGGCGTATCCGCTTGCTGCCAGAGTTTTGACGGGCGTTGTCTGCAGTCATTCAGTGTGATCTATTCATGTTTGTTTGTGCGCGCTCACACCACGCTTGTTCATTCAGTTAGTAATAGTCGGGCCACATTTTCCAACGCACGCTACACATGCATTGCTGCCCGGATCGGCAGTGCAGCGCTACAGGTGTGTCACTTCGCACGCGCTGCCCACGGGAAGCGCTTCTCATCAACACCACCGTTTCACACGCGCCTTCTCCTGGTCATAGAGTCTCTCTTCATGTTGGTATACTTACGCCGCAGCACACCTGCTTACTTAATCAGCTCATGTTTACTACAATTCATATTGCTACCAAAGCCGCTCACCTTACTTCGTATGACATTGCTTTGTTGCTATGGCATTCATTGCTTCGCCCTTAGGGCGTAACTGTGACATGTTTTCTACTCATACTGCAATATTTAATCAGCATTAATTAAACGCCTAAGTATTGTTCCTTTCGATGCGGTTTCTTGTGCAAACATTTAATTATATCCTTCTGAGACCCCTTGTACAATACATTGCACATTGCCTTCCACTTTTATTGCGATAGCAATTATATGGACACTTCAACCGGATTTCTGCCGTCGGCGTCGCCGTCGCCGTGAGGTTCCGTATAGATAAAATCTTCGCCGCGCGCCGTATGCCCCAGCGGAAGCGTGCGGAGACGCGCGCTATCACGGAGAGCGAACGCACTCAATCTCCCACGCGCAAGCAAGGAAGCGGCAAGCCAGCGCCGGAGGGAGCAGGGGGGGGGGGGCACTTCTCTGCCAACAACCGCGCTCGTCGCTCGTCCGCACAGTCTCTTATCTCTCCCACGCGCAAGCAAGGAAGCGGGAAGCCAGCGCCGGAGGGAGCGGGGGGGGGGGGGGGGGCGCACTTCTACGCTGCCAACAACCGCGCTCGTCGTTCGTTCGACCGCACCGTCTCTTATCTCCACACGGCTCTGACCTTTATGCGCCGTGCATTCGCCGCTCAGTTTCCGTTGAAGCGATAGACCGCACGTACCTTCGCCCGCTGCGCGGCGTATGCGCTCGCTGCCAGCGTTTTGACAGTCGTTAGCTGCAGTCATTCAGTGTGATCTATTCATGTTTGTTTGTGCGCGCTCACACCACGCTTGTTCATTCAGTTAGTAATAGTCGGGCCACATTTTCCAACGCACGCTACACATGCAATGCTGCCCAGATCGGCAGTGCAGCACTACAGGTGTGTCCCTTCGCACGCGCTGCCCACGGTAAGCGCTTCTCATCAACACCACCGTTTCACACGCGCCTTCTCGTGGTCATCGAGTCTCTCTTCATGTCGGTCTACTTACGCCGCAGCACACCTGCTTACTTAATCAGCTCATGTTTACTACAATTCATATTGCTACCAAGGCCGCTCACCTTACTTCGCATGACATTGCTGTGTTGCTATCGCATTCATTGCTTCGCCCTTAGGGCGAAACCGTTGTGTTTGTCTCATTTCGCGTAGCGTACGATTTTGCGCGCTGTGCACGAGAACACCTGACTAGCGGTATAAGTCAGTGCTTCACGTACGGACACTGAGGCAGACGCAAGCGGATCACAAAGCATGATCGCGCGTTGAAAGACGGTAGAAAGTGACAGTTTAGCTCTCTGCGCGCGCGACTGCACGACATGGGAACAAGCAGACGGAACGGAAGTACACCTCTCTTGCTACGGTACGATCGAAGTAAAACAAAGACACGCCGACATTCGGTTTGGAGGTTTTATTATTTCTCCAAACTTCAATTCGTCTGTTGAAGCAACATGAACCAAATAACTGCTGCTGCATTGACTAATTCTCAACGTCACGTGCCACTGTGAGTGACGTCACAGCACGGCGAACTACGTAGGCGCACTTGCGCGATTTACGTCGACTCTCCGGCTGGGAGCCCGGTGCGCCCGCGAGGAGAAGGGCGTTTGGTTTGAAATTTCAGCTCTTTTCGCGGCGCATAGTGGTGCACACTTTGCAAGCACGATCATTAGCGCGCATTGTATGCACTGCGTTTTTCAGTTCGAAATGGCCAGATTTGGTGAGGAACCCTTTGTTTAATGTTCTTAACTGCGCCGAGGGAGTCCGTATATATGTCTCGTTGCACGTTAGGACAAGATGACGAGAGCTTAGATCTGATCGTGTATAACACGCAGTTCAGGTAACAAGTGATCCATAAAATATTTTCCATAGCTGCACGTGACTTGAATTTCAGGATATGTTGGCCTCAATTAAGAAATCTACTTGTCCTCCTTTTGGGTTATCCGCCGCGTCCGTGTAGCGTTGTCTGAATGGCTGCAGAGCCAGTTAAACATGTCAGCGAAGTGTCGTTGTCTTGTTAGTGGTATTTGTTGTGCACCACCACAGTGGAAGATCGTACGATGGTCGCAATTAGGAGATAATTTCGGTTGAAAAGGAAACAAAGCGCCGCGACTGCCGTAATGTATGTCGTAAGCTTTCAGTCACTGATTAACAAGCTCCGACATGGTGTTAAGTTGTTGGTGCTCCTGAAGTTTTGGGAATGCGTGTGAGAGAATGGGGAGCCGTAATTGATCTCACATTGATTATTTTGATCAATTCAAGTTTGGCTTACTGTTGAACAGTCAGTCAGTGGAACTGCGCTTAGACGAAGGACGGGGCTCACGAGCCAACGAGCTACACCAGTGCGAGCCCCGCCAACACTCCTTGGCACAATTCAGCGATTCAAGTGATCAATTTCAGCGGATGTCTTTTGGATCGCTTAGCCGTACTAGTGGTGAACTTTAAATTAAAATTATGAGGTTATTTACGTGCCGAACCACGATCTGATTATGAGGCGCTGGTGAACTTTAAGAGGAGCTTTAGCTCGGGAGCTCACATCTGAATGCATGGAAGCGAAGAGGTAGTTTTTCTTGGCCACCACTGCACCGATTTTTATGAGGCCTCTTGCCTTTAAAAGGAAAAGTGAAAAGACAGTAACTGTAGTAAGTTCATTTTCAATTTATGCCATATATATTGATAATTCTTAGAAAATGTCAAATATCGAAAAACTCAAGTGTCAAGTTTAGAACTTTGTACCTCAGCAATAAGAGCCGTATCACAATCTGTAAACTGTACATCTAAAGCAAACAAAATTGATGTACTATACACCGATTTAGAACTTTGTACCTCAGCAGTAAAAACAGTATCACAATCTGTAAACTGTACATCTAAAGCAAACAAAATTGATGTACCATACACCGATCTCAACTATACCACTAATTTGTGAGTAGGACATTAGTAAGACCCTCGTAAACATTGTAAGAATTTGATGATGTGTTGTGTTTAGTGGCGCAAGGGCCAGATATGGCCAAAGAGCGCCATCCAAGTGGTGATGTGTGACGATGTAATGTCGATGCAATGGGCAGATGGATTGCAATAGGTAGATTTTACATGGCTGTAAAAGGGCCTAAAAATCAGTCGCTGTAAAAGTGCGTAAAATAGATAGGTATTAAAATAATGAACATGACAGTGAGGTGTGCTGTGACTATAAAAGATAAGTTATAGCGCCATCATAATAAAATTTACGAGTACGGAACTAGCACTACCGCCTCACGAGGCCCTTAAACGCAAGGGTACTGAGGCGTGTGCTCTACGAAAACTACTATCGCAGGGGCACCCTCTGGCGAGAGGGTGCGCTACGAGATTGCTGGGATAATAACATGTAGCACTACATCATTTACGTATTTGAGAACTGCTTTCACATTAAAGAATGGTTCTGAGCCCAGAAACAATGTTGGATGTAGTGGGATATGGTAACGAAAGGCTTTCGCAAAGTGCTTTTTCCGTTCGGTTTCTGTTTTCTTACACTCGACAAGTACGTGGAGGACGGTGAGCATTTCACCACATCTTCCACATAGTGGAGGTTCGTTGCCAGTGAGTAGGTAATTATGGGTACCAAATGTGTGCCCTATACGCAGTCGGCAGTACAAGACATCAATTCGTCGCGTTTTCGTTATGGAGGGCCAGAAACCTATTTGTGGCTTAATCACATGAAGCTTGTTATTTGTTTCTGCGTCCCACAAGTGTTGCCAGTGGCTTCGCAGTTTCTTTCGTAAGAAAGGCTTCAGGTCTGTGGCAGGAGCAGCAGCAGTAGGAGTAGCTTGCGATGTAATTGTTGTGGCCATTTGGTCTGCTAGCACATTGCCCTCGATGCCTCTATGGCCAGGCACCCAGCATATAATAACATGCTGGTTAGATATATACGCTGTACACAGAACGGAATACAGCTCACCGAGTATAGGATTTTTGTGTTTGCAGAATGACATTAGGGCCTTTACAACGCTTAGGGAGTCCGTAAATATAATTGCCTTTGGAAGTTTTGATCATTGTAAGAATTTCACCTAAGCTATAAATCTATATATCCCATCTTAAGATTTTATAACAAATACAGTTTACAAAACTGCGTTATCTGTTTTTGGCGCAGAATTACGGATTTGTAAACGTCGTGCTTCTCTTTTATTGAAACACCGATTTACGGCAAGTCTTATAAAAAGCTTAATCGAGTCGCCAGAATTTAACATTCGCTCTCAAATGCAACAAATTTCATTCAAATCAGTCCAGCGGTTGCATCATAAATGCATTTCTGCGTTCTACGTGCGCAGTCGAACGTCTCTACAATGAACGCCTCTACAACGAACGCCTTCACAGTGAAATTACCTGTATAACGAAAGATTGATTAAGTCGCGTACGAATTCATACCTTTCATATGAAATGTGAGCGCCTCTACAATGAAGACCACTAAAACGAGTTTGCCCGTACAACGAAGAAATTTAGGCGTCCCCGACAGCTGATTTGGATGGATGGATGGATGCTATGAGCGTCCCCTTTGAAACGGGGTGGTGGGTTGCGCCACCAAGTTCTTGTTATTATTTTGTCTACCTTTATTTTTGAGAAACACACAATTACAAAGAATTCCAGGCATAAACCTTTTTTAACCATTACTGGGAACCCTATTCTGTACGTCTCCGTTGTTTGTGGTCTCCCTACTTTTTTGACACCAAACTTCCAACCGCCTCTTACTAACTCTACAGCTGACATGTTTACTTTGCCCGTGCTAACCCTGAACCCAAGGACTTCAATGAGGTCAGAGGAGCCTAGACTTGCAGCCGGGTAGTTTTCTTCACATCCCAATAAAACATGTTCCACCGTTTCTCTAGCTTTACCACAGCAAGCACATGCGGCTTCGTCCTTGGTGTACTTCGCTTTATAACTGCGCGTTCTGAGGCATCCTGATCTTGCTTCGAAAAGTAAGGAGCTTCCCTTTGAGTTATCATAAATTGTTACTTTCCTGATTTCCTTTTTTGCTTTGTTGTTGCTTTACAACGAACGCCACGTAGCGGTGCCTTCACTACCTTGCGCAGATGTCCCCAAGGTGCGTTCTGCGCTAGCGATAACGGCAGCCCAAGCGGCACCCTTGAAGAGCGTACCGATGCCAGAAGTATAGTCAGTGCTTCAGGGATCGCTCAACTCGTACGCAGCTGATTGTTGCAGCGCATCGGCGGGAGTGACAGCTGACGAATCTGTCGCAGTTGATAACGACGTCATGTAATCGCACTGACGCCCGACGACGCCTTCACAGCCATCTAGGGTGGAAAGGACGCGCATATCAACGAAGGAACTGATGAAGACCTCCTAAACGAAACAAGGAGGTGAATTTAATTAATTTATGGGGTTTTACGTGCCAAAACCACGATCCGATTAGGAGGCACGCCGTAGTGGGGGACTCCGGAAATTTGGACCGCCTAGGGTTCTTTAACGTGCACCTAAATCTAAGAACACGGGTGTTTTCGCATTTCGCCCCCATCGGAATGCGGCCGCCGTGGCCGGGATTCGATCCCGCGAAACAAGGAGGTGACAGCAGCATCCGACGATCTGACGCTGTAATTTGCGTAGCTCCTGAGTTACGCCGCAGAGCATGCTGTCAACTTTGGTGTAATAAGGCAGACTGCAGTCGGGAATTATGTGAAACAAAATGTGTACAAAAAATTAGAGGCCATTTCGCTGAATATCTCTTGAATTTTTTGTTGTTTCTGAACGTGCTTAACCTGCTCTATAGGCAGAGTGGTACCGTGTCCGACGTGTAGATCGAGGTGACCTACATAACGAATGATTTTGGAGGTGCCGAGTACTTAGATATAAAGGCGTTTGAGTGTATTTGAACAGGGGAATCGAAGTCGGTCCCGACCTAAAGCTTCCCTCTTAAGCCCGAGAGGCCACAACTATACAGCCACTGGAATTGGCGATCGGCCGATGTTGAGTTGGAAATCGCTATCAAACCGACTTACAGACAGACCCGACTTCCTGGCAACGTGTACGTATAGCAAGACTTTTGCCTTGATGTCCGGCATATGTGTGTAATACGACGAGAGCTTACTGCAGTTGTTGACTTCGCGTCTCAAGGTCTTTGCGAGTCGACCACAGTGCTACATCATCAGCCTAAATTAGGAATCTTACGTTTCAACTCTAGTTTCTAGTTTAAACGCTAGATGTGTGAAGACAACGTTAACTCTATTAACACGGCCAGAGTGGAGCCTGGTAGTACCCCACGATTTGATGTGAACGGTTCCAAATTCTTGTCCGTCCACAGGTACCGAAAATGTTGTGGAGCACAAGAACGAGTGTACCACTTTCGTCTCATGAAGCGGAAAACTGGTGCTTTCAATATTTCGTGTGATGGTTTAGTGCTGCACATTATCGCACGCTTTAACTACGCCGGTTCGATCACAGTTCGCGTTTATAGTGTCTGTAAGGCGACACATGCAGGAATTTCTCACTACCAAACATGGCTTGAATCCGATCTGAGCTGAACACCAACACTTGGTAGGCATACATCAACAACGGCGTCAGCTGTTTGAATGGCGTACCCCTAAAGGGCCGCAAAATATTTAAACGCATTCTCTAGCTCATTCTGGAGTTGTCACTGATATCACGCAGCCAGTTTAAATGAAGGCCGTCAGATACTGTGGCAAAACGTTTCGCCAGCTTCCGCGGTGCGCACCCTCTTTTCCAAGGTTCCTTGCAACTGTGGTAATTAATTACGGGCTTTAGCATTTTACCAGACATTGTTTTAAGCACGGAGGAAGGAAACTCAGGAGAGGTCCCGGTCAGCACGGACGTACTGGAGAAAGTGTGGTGGATGTCACGTGCTATTTTTTGCAAAGTATAGCACTGGGACGGGTACCCCAAATGTCAACGTTGCCATAGCAACCGCGCTCCTGAAGCTTTCGCTGCTGCTCTCGGTTTCTGAAAAGTGAGATAAGATTTTTCCGCCGGTGTCTTTCTTGCAGCACCTCTTCTTCGCGAGAAAAGCTGACTATGGAGTGTGGTGTGCAAGCTTCAAACTTGTGTTTTGGGTGTGTGAGTGTGAGTGTGCGCCAGTAACAGATACACTCAAGCAATCACGGCGGGGGTCTTCATCGTTTTCTTCAACGTGCCACTGAAAAAAGAAAAACACGAAGCACGTCTGCTTCAATAAAACTGCTACAGACGTTTCGTAGGCTTTGTTTTGACGCGCGTTAGCAGCGCACACTTCCGGCGGCTCGTAACAATGCAAGTTCAAAGCTCGCGCCTATCTGCTCCGGCGAGCTGCAGAACCCGCGATTGGAGGCGCAAAGGAAGATGACACACCAACATGGTTGCGCTTCCGGCTTCAAAAACGTGACGTTAGGGCGTCTCCTGTTTTGTTTCTTTCCTCCATGGTTTTAAGGATCTTATTCGGTTCACTCACTATTCGTAGAGTTTCACATGGATACGACCTCTCTCTTTAATGAAAGGATTCTTCGTAAATGGTTTTCTGAGCATAACATTCGGAAACGCCCGGATGGCAATGTCATCTGAAGCTCGTGTGAGGGAACCGGAAGGAGGACGATACAGCAAAGCGAGGATGAGCTCGTTACGGCTACAGATGAAAACTCTAAAGAATTACAGAATAAGTTGATTCGCTAGAGATTAGACACTTGCCTGGCTTGGCTTGTCCTACCTTACAAAATTTATTTTGTAGCAAAGCTCGACGCTTTCCAACGCTTTCCGTGCTAATCTACACGGAAAGATTACGCGTGTTGTTCTTCAGGCCTGCGCGTAGTTAGTATTTAAACCATAATTAAAGTAATCCAACTACAATGTTGGAATCAATGGGAAGCGAACCTTTATTGATAGAGAGAGAGAGAGAGAGAGGACAATTTATTGAGACAGCGCAGAGAGTCGTCTAGCATGGTACTCTTCTCAGCAGAGGAAAGGGTAAGAGGAAATAGAGGTACGAGAAGCAAATTTTGAGCACAGGCCGCAGGATGAGACTATATATGCGTTCTTGTCCGAACGGTCCATTCACAGCTTTGCATGTAAGCCAGCGTTAACTAAAAATTTCGAGAAAGCCTTGATGGATCGCCTCGATTTTATGGCTGAGCAAGGGCCCGGTAACATTTTTTTCAACTGCATGTTGTTAATTGGCGCTAATGAAAAGAAAAGGGTTTGTAAATACGGGCCCTGGGTCCGTATTCACAGAAACCTTCTTGCGCCATAATTGTTCGTAAAAGAAAATTTCAGCCAATCGTGATGCTGGACATACTATTAGCGAAGGCGGCTAGCCAATGGCAAAGAACCCTTACGAACAAAACGCTTTGTGAAAACTGTCCCCGGATCCAATACATGGCTTGCACGTGACGTCACGCAATCTGCGGGACAGCCATAGCGTAACATACGGATTACAAGAGTGGCCACTCGAGCCTAAAAGCGGCCGAGCTACGCAGCTTCATGCCGCCCGCTAGAGGGCAATACAACACTCTCTGTCTCCAAGGGAACGCGCGTACTACTTATCTATTGTAGTAACTTTTCTATAGTGCACTATACGTCTACTTGTCTATGTGGCTGTAGACGTAGACGTTATCAACGGGATCAGCCGGCCGTGAGCGGTAGATGAGAAGACTAGTATAAAGAATAACGCATCGCTACAAAATATCGGCCATGGTGTGATCAGGCAAGGCGACGCTACAAAAGATGTGCGATAACGTCTGCGAGGTCTTTGCTGGGTTCACCTGCCAGAACGTGTCTGTCTGCTTGGCTGCTGCTTGGTAATAATGCCTTCATTACGTTCTTTTTTCCCTTCATTACTTTGCAAATTGCTTATGTATTTGTCACTTCAGCCGTAAGTTAACATTTGTCGCATTGTGCTGTTCAGCGCAGAGAGCTTTTTGTGTTCTTCACTTCGCGCATGATGTTCGTGGATTGCTTCACATTATGTAAGAAACAGCAATTTGGAATGCTGCGCAGCACGTTTGCGAGAAAATCGTTTCTGGGCGCGAGAAAGTGAGTCGGCACACGCCGGTATACGTAGTCTGAATTTAATGCACGTGTGTTGCAATTGTGTGAAAGAATGCAGTTATGCTTAGGATCGTTATTCGTGGCGTGCGCAGATTGCTTGAAGCCTTTGTTACGAGCGAAATTAGAGAGAATTTGCGAATTGAGAAGAATGTAAGCTGTGGCTACGACGTATTCTGAATAAACACTCCTGCCTCAGTGGCGCATGCATGGCACCGAAGGTTGCTTTTTTTTTTTTTTTTAGCTGCGACAGTTGCACGTGACGCTTTTCGCGAAAGGGCAATCTGAAGTGCGTAGGTGAAAATTTGTGCGAAGGCGGGAGAGTAGACATAACCAATACTTTTTTTTTTAGGTCATGCCGACCATAGTGAAGTACTACGGGAATTACTGCTGTGTTGCGAGGTGCAGTAACAACGGCAGGACAGGGAGAGAGCGTGGTTGGCTGACAACTGCAGTGAGCAGCCTTCATTCCTTGTTTGCTATGCAGCCCGAAACTACCACTTAATAAGAAAGGTTAGGCTTCAAAGGACGAGCGTTGTTTTCCTCTTTAATGCTAATGCCGTCTTCTGCAGTTTTACTGCTCTGCATGTGGGGTTTTTCATAATATCGCCTGTTTATTCCTTTTGTGAAATTTATTCTCAACATGTGGCAGCTGTATTGGCATGTCTCTCATTGTGCAGTGCACCCATCTTTTTGTGCTTGCGTTCATCGAACGTTGCGAAAAAAAAGTGTACATGTGCTTACGGAGAATGACTGAAAAATAAAGTTTCGTCTCTTCCAACACTTGTCATGTTTATTTAAAGTGCCTGCATAAACACACAGTGGCATCGTGAGCTTGCTGCTCTGGCGGTACAGCTTACACGAAGCTACTCGATGCATGCAAATAACGCGTTAAAAAAATCAAAATATAGCCATAATATAGCCTCCGGGACGAGCACTCGCACGGAAGCAATCTTGGAGGCCGTGTACATTTTCTAATCGCCAGAAAATAGCCTTCGGGATTAGTTTTTCTGCGGTCCTAATCTCTGAGTCTGCGTAGATTCCACACACCCGCTAGGTGCGCTGTGAACCAAAATCGGCCGCAGGGGCCTATGGAAGTGTCCTCTCTTATCCTTGTAACTCTATGGGACAGCTGCATCCGCCATGTTGGTGAACCGGACTAGGCCGAACCGGCACAGGCGTCAGCACACTTCGGCGTTCGCAGTAGAAGACGAAGCACGTACCGCTTGCACACAGCGCCTCCTCATTGAGCATGCCGCCACTTGGTAGCAGGCCGTTAAATAAGGCTTACTTTTCCACCTTGATCGGACAGGAACGCGGGCGCTACGAGGAAGAGGTGCGCATGTGCGACGGCATTGACCAGTACTCTCTGCGACCGGTAACGGACACAACAACGAACGCCGACGCTTTCCCGGAGGTGTGCGAGTGATATTAAAAGGAAGAGAAAGATACAGCGCCGTAACTGCCTCTCGCGAGAGGACACCTCACGCACGGCGACATCGTCAATTATCTGGTGTTCAGTGCAAGCTTCGTGACGTTGGAAGAAATGAAGGCGCACAAGGCATTGGAGTCCCATAATTACTTAACCAGCGGCTGGGTTAAAAGTTTGTCTGCCAGAACGCTGCACGACGACAAAGTGATTGTGATTGCCGAGGTAAGATGTGTCGTTTCCTCTTAAAGTTTGAAAATTTTATCAGTGTTTCACGTGCTCGAACATGCCTGCCAACAAATGCGCAAGTGAAACGTCGCCGCTGCTGCTTCCGCCGCCGCCGTCATGGCTCGCCGCTTCTCTGCCTCCGTTCGCCGCTTCTTGTGGCAATGTTTTTCACCGCACTCGTGGCGAGCTGGACCTGCGTGCTTGCTGCCGTAGCCCAGAAGAAACGTCGGAGCCCAGTCTGGGTTTGTTTCTTCAAACAGACTTGGCGGTCTTCCTACAAATGCAAGCACATGATGTTACAAAGGATGTTTTGGAGACTGGCTGCTTTTCACGCTCAAATTGATGGTACACGCCATATACTTACCTGTCACAAAGTGCACACCGCACACACGCACGTTGGGGTTGTTACCATCGACATTTCCACGCTTTATACGTGCCAGCCACAGCCTGCGCCGGTTCGTGCTGAGTGTTTTGGTTTGCTCACACTGATCATTTAACCTTCGGCAGGCGAAAGAAGCTCGAATTGGTCGGCTTCTTCTTTCTCTCAGCGTTTTCGCCGCGATTGGAGCAGCTAACAACTGCGCACATAACCATTCCGGCGAAATCGATGGCACAAACTTGCACGAAGAACGGCAGTCGTAGCGACGGCGTGACAACGGCCAGCATGGGCGAGATGGGCCAGCAGATGAGGTGAGCAGTCGCGGTTCACCAACATGGCCGCCTTGTATCCCAAGGTTCCGTAGTGGTGACGTAGGTGCAAGCCATGCATTCGACAGGCACACGAATCGAAGTTTGCTTAAGGTGAGTAAGGAGGGGCCCGGCTCTGCACACCTGTAAAGCTGGCACTCTCTTTCAAAGGGAAGACTTCTTGTCATAGCGGACCAAACACATCTACAGATCGCTGTTTGAGATTATAAAGTGAGCCGACATCATCCCCTTATTGATGCAGAACAATCGATAGTACTAGCGATACTATCGATAGTTGAGTCACCATCGAACTATCGATGGTAAAAAAATATCGATAGCGCCATTGATAGTAATTTAGATAGTACTATCGAGTATACTTTCAATAGTACAATTGTTACTATAAAATCAACCGCGCGAACTCACTGCAGCATAACCTTGATTCACCGAGTGCGTGGTATATGGTATAGTGGTGGTGACTATGACAGGACTCTTCGTTATCGCAATCTACCCGTCACCGAGCCCTGCAGATGCACCCTACGTATACACAGTTGCTGAATAAAATGTTAGTGTCGCAATGTCCTTGTTCGGCAACAGTGACCCGAGACACACAGTTTGGCGCGCCTGCTTCTGAGCTGAATTCGAGTGGAATTATTTCAGCACGTACGCTTGCTGGGTTTCAAGGTCAGAGCTTGAACTGAATCAAAACTGCATAGACATAAAAGCAAGGAACGAGCACGTTGCCCTCGACACAGCAGTTGCGCACTATGATTTGTTCCGCAGGACACCACTCCAGCGCTCTAAACAAGCCTGCTCACGAATGTACAGTACATACGTACATACAAAGACGTTGCTTGCTCGACTGAAGCGATGGCCACACGTAAATGGTACTGCGGTTCAGCTGGCTGAATTGCAAGCCAGGTAGGCGAAGGTCGAAAGCGAAACCATCGCGAACCATTTTCGATCAGAGCAAACGCAGACCGCGCCAGTGCTTGTTTGATTGGTGAACTAAGCCGGCGATTGCCGGAAAGCCTAGCTGGTCCTGCAGTTGAACCATCTAGACAGCAGGCGGTTCCAAACGAAGCTGCGGCAGGAAGCCGAATTCTGCGGTTCGTTGAGAGGCAGCAACAGGAGCCCTAAACTGCAACCTCGAACGCTGAGCTAATGGTTTTTTCCAGTACCTCATGTTACATCGACAGGAAAGGAAGAGAAACCCTTTAGAATTCTGGAACTATCGGCAATGCTCCACAACACCGCTCTCTGAAGTGGGTAGGAATTATTTGTGCATTGCAGCAGTGTCGGTACCCAGAAGCGTTGTATTCTCAGCGGCTGGACAGATTATTTCAGATAGGAGGAGCAGGCTGAAGGGCAAGAAAGTAGACATGCTTGTGTTCCTTCACCAGAATGCTTGGCTGACACATGACATTTAAGTTGAACTGTTCAGCTGTAGCGGAAAGGAAGCCGTTACATGTGGCGGAACTGCGCGGCTTCAAATTTATATTGCATTTTGTAATTTAAAAGAAGAAATGTCAAGAACTAAGTTTGCTGGTAACGTGTAACTGGTTACTTTTGAGTATGAATTTATTGATGGGCCTATTCCGGAATTTTCACTGAGGAAATAATTTCATTCGCCAAAAAATTGCTCATGATTTGAACGAACTCAGTATTGCTGATAGTAGGCTATCGGAAATATTTTGGCAATATTGCTGGCCAACAACAGCATAATTTTGACAGCACTATCGATAATGCTATCGATATCCTTCTTCCACTATCGATAGTTTAAAAAAACTATCGATGCTATTGATAGTCAATTTACCGATAGTTTTGCATCACTAGTTCCCCCGCCTCGTAATTCCACATCTTTTAGCCAGCACCGACGCACAATTATAAGCAGCCTACCCGCAAATTTTCAGCAGTGGAAGAGGCCAAGAGGGGAGCCACAGCACACGCATAGGGATCCTGGACTGTCGTAGACTCCTTATGGAAGACGTCCTTGTCCGTGCAATTTTAACTTGCCTATGCTAGTTCCCCTTCTCTCTCCCATTTCTCCCGAGATCGTATACCACCAAGAGGGCACGCCATACCCGTTTGTTACAAACAACACATTTGCAACAACACAGGGTAGTAGGCGAAAGAAAAGCTTCGATTTAAAAATAATGCTGTGGAAGCACATGTCAGAAGTAATGTGTCATTTCTACTGCATCTACTTCAACTTGTGCAGTTAAAGCCACGACCCAGCTAGGAAGCGCTTCTTTATTTCAGCGGTCATATATAAATCTTAGACTAACGGAAAACTATTTGACAGTCACCAATTACAAACGCTTACGAGTAACGTGACTGCCCCCCGACGCCATACGTTATACGCCCGTACTAATAATGCTGCTACTAAAATCAGGGAAGATTATGTGTATTTACAATTGAGGTAGCATAGTGGATCCACAAGAGCAGGCAACGCATGGATGAAAATGGGGACAGCCTGAAAAGTCAGAAAAAAAAAATTGTAACGTTCCGGTTCAGTTCCAGCAAAAATAACGTTTTTCTTTTTCGGTTTTCATTTCAGTTCCGGTTCGATGCCCCGATTCTAACTGCTATTATTGTACGAGGGTGGAAGCTTGGGCGGCTTGCTGATAGTTCATGGTGGTGTTTTGCGCAGCACATGAATGGTGTTAGGGGGAAAAAATACAGAGGAGAAAGAGCACCAGTGCCCTTTGTCCTCTTTTTTTTATTGCGATAGCAATTATGGACTAATTTTTGCCATCGTTGCCGTGGGCGTCGCCGTGAGTTCCGTATATATTTAGGTGTATATATGCTATAAGCTATGCCAAGCTATATGACATGCGGCATATGCGGGTTTTATTGCCACACCATTCTATCACCAAAGTTGCTCATACATCGTCTTACATTCTTGACAAAATTATTTCTCAGAAATACGAGAATGGCAGCCCCCAAACAAATGTCATGAAACAAAACACCGACAGCGCATGCCTTTTATCTTAAATCTTCAGACTTAAATACTAAAAGTGCGAAACAATAACAGAGCTCAAACCTGAATATGATGTAATTTTGTTGGAGCGGCTGTGCACTACAACCGGGGTCGGCCCAGGTAAGAGGAAACGGAAAAGCGGTCGTAGAGTCGCTTAAAAAGACGGTGGCTTTACTTACTAACATCAATGACATTGTCGGATGGCAGGATTCAAACAGAGGACCGCTAGCACAACAGCTCGTTTTTGCTTAACAGCGAGCTTACGTTTATACTTCAATTCATACTGCCACTATAGCTACGAGTCTTCCACTACGTGTAATATTCTAACATGTTGCTGTCGCATTCATTGCTTCGCCCTTATGGTGAAACTGTGATAATCGTTTTGTCCTAGAACCATTCATGAGCTTTGTAAAACACCGATATGTGCCGTTAGTGATCTAATTTTAACATGTAATTTCGCCTTTCAACAGCATTTACTTTACAGCAGTGCTAAAATTTATTTCCGATTATAAATTGCAATAATACACCCATCCTTGGAGAATCCTCCATAATGGGTGTGAGCCATATGTTCACTGGACCAACAGCAACAACAATAACAACAACTATAACTACGAAGATGCCGCCTCGACGAATGCGCGTGTATTTTCGGAATGGCTGATATTCCTTTCCACTGACGACCAAGTACAGCATTCTTCCCAGTCCATGAGACGACAGATCGTTCACTGAAAGGAAGATGTCGAGAGCATGGCCTTACTTCCATCTAAGCAGGATGTTACTATAGCGCTGCTGCGCTTGTTGACAGTTGCTTCCTGTTGCCAGGGGCGGGCGCCTCCGGCTGTGTGGGGAGCACCAGTACACGTGTCCGCGTGCATTCATTGCAAAGATTGCGAGAGCCAATGGAGCGCCAGTCCTGGTTTAACTTCCTCGATTTCCTTGGCTTTCTCAGCGCAAGCAAGGCATTTAGGGTAGCACTTGTCACAGCGTTTTATCACTTTTATCACAAAATTGATCTGCTATGTACAGTGCTGTCTTTCCTCATCACCTTAGTAGTTATTAACACGCTTCTGATTGTTATGGAAATGAACGCGACGTACTTAAGTAAAATGGGCATCCTATTCACAAATGTTATCGCATTCATGTTCTCTGACGCCACGGGCGACGTATCCAGACTTGGAACTGCTCTCAGCTTGCACTTCAACAAATTCAAGCACGAAGTATATCGTGCACCGTTAGAGACAAATACGGAACATAGTGTGAACCACACGTGAAACAAAGGTATATACACATCTCAATACAGTTTCAAGCATAAACAGTAACGGTACAAACGGTGATAAAATTGCATTGTCGTGTGTTTCTTCCAACTGCCAGAGACGCTTGCCAGCTAGTCGGTAAAGGGCACCATGCGTGGGCCCATGATGTGTGGAGAATACTGTAAGCGATGCAAACTTCCACGCTTGCGCGAAGACTTCAAGATTAAGGCAAAGAATTGTTTGAACACTTCCTGAACACAGGGGGTGGGGAAAGGGGGGCATAATTTGCATCTTCTAGCGCAGCACCTTAGGTTGGACATTCGAGAGAGAGCGCAGTAACTAAAGAATGACAGGCATTACGGAATGACCCACTGCCTTGGCTGTTCACCGAGTTACTGAGCCCATAATATTCTCTGACGAAAGCTTGTCACTGATAATGCGGAGGCAAAACTTACTCAAGCTGCACTTACTGGAACCGCGGCTTTAGCAGAAGCGTCGAAGGAAAGCTATATTTATATTTTGTTATATAGGCCCTGAAACAACTAACAGAGGACCAAATAACAATACTAGACCGTGATGTGCTGTCCAGGCGAGCGCTTGTGTGAGATGGCCACGAAACGAATGGAAATAAATAAGGGCACGAATATTCGTGTCCGGTATTTAAAAGAAAAGCAGTAATAGAGACAGCAGTTTGGCGTCGTCTTGCCCCGACCCTGCACACACCAGCGCGTTCCTCTTCTGCCACGCCGGTGTTGCGCTCTTCTGGTCAGAAAACATACTCGGCCTTGCGGTGGCGCATGCGTATGTGGCACAATAGCAAGAACACGCCGCACGTCATGGCCGCGTAGTGGGTGCCGACGAGCACCAGTAGCACGGTGTAGTGCGGCGGCCCGCCACCAACCATCACGTACGCGAGCGCCAAGCACACAGTGTTCTCGAGGAACGTGGCGCACAGGAAGACCACAGCGGACATGGTGCTGGCCAGCCCTTCGCGGTTTAGGGCGCGGTAGTCGAGCACAAACACAAGCGTGATGAGGCCCAGCGCCAGGTCGCCAAAGAACTTGGCTGCGCTGTAGCGCGTACGGCACACCAGCGACCAGAGGAGGACCACGGGCACGTGCGCCAGCGCCAAGGCCAGCACGGCCGGCCCGAAGTAAACAGCCAGCAGCGAGCTGCCGGCCACGATGCGCGCCACCGTAATGAGCAGCCAGGCGGCGAACTTGAGCAGGTAGCCGGTGCCGGTGTCTTCCTCGTCGCAGTCCTGCAGCGCCGTGGTGGTGGTGGTGGTGGTGGTGGTGGTCTCGTAGGTGGCGGACCCATCCGTGGTCTCTTCGTCGCCGCCGCGGCCGCGCAACACGTACTTGCTGTAGAAGGTGGCCACACAAGCGACCAGTAGCGCGCAGGACAGCACGGATCCCATCTGCAGAATGGCTGTCGGTGTAGAAGAGAAGACAGAGGATAAACACCAGCATCTCGGCGTGCACAGAAAACGACTTCTAGAAGGTCCCTTTCACCAACTTGGATTGGACATTGCGCATTCCAGTGATACTGTCTCTCGGGGCGTCGGCACTATATTTAATAGGATACTGCAATGGGAACGTATGTGATGTCATATTTAATTTTGTAAAAGAAATTCAATGAGATTGCCATGTTAATTTTATCGTTTAATGTTCCTCAACATGAAAACAAAAATATTAACTTCAAATTAAAAATAATATAGCCTGAAATTGGTATTAACGATTAGTATTCATTTAATATCTTATTCATAATTGACAAAATTCCATATAAATGCTTTCTCCTTTTTACCTTGCTGCCACCCGATGCATCGCCGATTCCCCATAGTGGGTTGAGGCATACCCATAGGCACTAAACGAAACCACAGCTTACGTGACTACACCATCGCCCAGCAGTCAGCCGGACAAAAAATGACGCTCAGCAAGATATATGCTAGGGGAGAAGGGGACATGATTAAAGGGGTCCCGCAACACATGTTATGAAAGGTGTCAAATGTGTATACGGTATTTGAAAGGCACCTCAGCAGCGAATATTTTTCAACAAGAAGTTTTTGAACGTGCCTGGTATTAATGGAGTCATCGGCAATCAAATGTTACCGCTGCCATATCCTCGTGGCATTCCCCTCCTTTCCGTCATTCCTCTTGCATTCAAAGCTGCATGCCGCGCCTACGCGGAGCAATGCTCACCACGCTCTATCCGGAATTACAGCGGCTGCAACATCATCGCGTCGAGATTTTCTATCGGTATGGCCTCAAAAATGTGCGACGTGACGCCAATCTCGGAGGCTACGCTATCGGCGCAGTGGCATTGTTTTGTGCCGATACTGTTCTGCACTGACAGATGGCGCCATTACCCAATTGGTGACGACATAGTGAAAGACGAAAGGAAGGAGAAAGGCAGGGACGTCCACGAGAACGAAAAATCTAGCTTGCTACCCGACTCTGGGGGACAGGTGAAGAGACGTAGAAAGATAAGTAAACATAGAGAGAGACACCACGCACATATGCTATCTGTGTAAACACAAACCGAAGAGCGCAGGACGAGGGAAGGGAAGCGCCGAAAATTAGGTGGGATGATGAAATTAGGAAATTTGTAGACGCAAGTTGGAATCAGCTAGCGCAAGACAGGGGCAATTGGAGATCGCTGGGAGAGGTCTTCGTCCTGCAGTGGACATAAAGATAGGCTGATGATGATGATGATGACAATTGTGTGGTTTACACAAATGTGAAGCTCGTAGTAGGACAGCACACAATTGCCTGCGATCAGCGCTTAAAACCTTTCAGACATAAACTCGGGCTGGTTGCCGTCTTTCTTGAAACAGCGTATTACAAAGGAATGATCAGAAACATCTAGATAAATGTACACGTGCTATAGTTAAGTCAGTCGGTTGGCCGTGCGTGCTAGTCGGTCTCATCATACGATAAACCGCTTGTGCAGCTTGATTTAATAGATTCAGAAACCCCACTTTGCATGACTACATAAAAAAATTCAGAACCCTTCCCCTGTCGAGAAAATAGGGGTAAGCGAAGCTTGCGGCAAGACGACGATGTTGCAGGCGTTCCGCTTCGTTTGCACTAAACGCGGCGTCGGGGGCTCTTCGCTGACGTTTGGCCTCAACATCGCGATCCCGCAACTCGGGGTCCGCGGCTCTTCGCTGACGTTTCACCTGGGCTTCGGAAGCCCTCACGCTAGAATCACGACAAGCTTAGCTTACCCCCCTTCTCTCGACAGGGGAAGGGGCTGGTGATCTTGTTTCTCTGCGTCCCACGTGTGACAAGGGTAGTTCAAGGGCGCGTTACAGGTCTCCTAGCCCACAGGGGTATGTGCCCTTGAGCTTGGACCCTTTATGCACTATCACCAGGATCGGCCCACTTTTCAGCGTGACACCACCACCACCACGTATTCTTTCTTCGTAGCTGCTGCAGCAGTAGCGACAGAAAATTCCCGGACATGTTTCGTCTGCTAACGTCTCTCCGCGAACCGCAATCACTACACAGCTTTAGATTAGGGGACGCAAGCGGCTTGCGTACGCAAGAAATGCGCATGCGCATACTGTGACCCGTAGTCCTTGAGTCCTTGCTAATTTGCTATCGCAATCGATGGCGAAGCATCGATTGCGATAGCAAATTAGCAGAGAGCCATAAGAAGTAAGGATAGTACTTTTATCGGCCGTATCGACTTGGAAACATTCGCTTGCTAACTAAATTAACAAGCATAGTGTCAGCGTGCATAGCAAACATGAACACATCACACTCGATGACCGCGGACACTCGCTGTCAAAACGCTGGCATGAGGGAACGCGGTAGCAGCAGCGAGCGAAGTGACCTTCGTGCTGTTTATCGTTTCAACGCAAACTGAGGGCCGAGAACACACAGCACGCACAAAGCTACGAGCAACCGACGCACCTATATAGACCGTTTTTTCATGGGCGCCGCCATTGCGTAGGCAGTGGCGCCATCTATGGGCAGTTGGCATGCTGGCTTGGGCGAACGCCCATGTCGTATGCTGTGGTAATACGCTCGGCGGCAGTTTCTGGTGGATTTTTTCGCACTCGCGCCGTCTATTTAGCATGAAATGGTGTCTTCTACGTGGGGAATGGTCCTGTGAGGCATAGTGAAGGAATTTAAGTCTAAGTAATTAAGCGGCTGGAGTAACTGCTGGTGTTAGGGTGGACGGAGCACCCAGCGCGAGGTACACGCGTTTGTTTGAGCTTACAATCAGCCTCGGATATCAGTTAGGTATTTATGAAAATTTGTTTCACGAATGTTACCTTACTGCAGCATTCTCAGCACTGTAATTCTAAGCTCTGGTTTAGCTGCAACGAGTAGTTACGAAACATTTGATGATCCTAACAGCGTGAGTACCGTTCTGCTTGAGAATAAGTCGTGCTGTTTACTTTGACAAGCGTTCAAGTTGTTATGTGTAGATACACTGGGCGACTGCCTTGTTTGCTGGGCAAGGTTTCCGCCTACAAATAAAATAGTTTGGTTAATAATAACCGCATCCGTACAGTGTGAATCAAACTTTTCGAGTGGTCGAACGACCAGCTGCAGACTGTGCGAGCGCCCGAGGCAGTACTAAATGCTGTGTTATAGATCTGTTTGTTCTATATAGCGTATGGTCCAAGTGGTGCAAATATGCGGCACGACCATGCGGAGTCTTATTGCGTCGTTATCCCGTGTTCTGTTTTATTTTGCCGCAAAAGAAGGACATACGAACTCTTTTTTTTTTCAGTCTCCTAAGTTCACTCACTTACGACGCATTCACCCACGTTAGGGAAATTGTGTACTTACAAATAGCTGTTGGATTCTCTTAATGCGATCCCCTTTGTACGTGCCTTACACGGCAAAACAGGCAATGCCGATCTAAGCACGAAGCAATTGTTTGTATCATGTTGGTTTGCCAATCGCAGTGCTCGCTGTGTTGAGCAATGCCTTCGGACTCTTGCAGGAGGCTAGCGTAGACAGTGATTTGAAGTCTACTAGACTTAAAATGCGTAAGAACGATGCCGGTGGCTGATGCAAATGTTTTACAACTCTTCCTCGAGTGAAAACCGATACATCCAACATAGTTCACAACACATACACACACCGCGGCTGATGATGCGCGTCGCATTTTTGCACATCCAAGAGAAGTTCCCAGATACTGTGGCCACTGCTGCACCTAAAGGCTGCCCAGTGGTTGTTCGACGACCTCGTAAGAACTGACATCCCGTAAATTGCACTCAGAACTAGCTAAACACATCCGAATCGTTCCGCAGCGTACGACCGGCAACACATTCAAGCCGCGCCGCGCCGGCTTGCACAAGCCAGAAAGGAGGAAAGGCTCGTCGCGCGTAAAACCCCTATATATAAAAAGTAGCGCCATCCACTTCCCTCCTCCTCCGTTCCACTATCGCGCTCGGCGCGACAAGTGCGATCGAGGTGCGATATCGACAGTGGCACCGCCTGCGTCGGGCCTGCCGTGGCAGACGACAGCTAATGCGCTACCAGAGGAAATCCGAGGAAAACTTCGATCGCGCCCTGCGGAGAAGTTTTAGAGGCGCGATTTTGCTTCGTCAGTCTGTAACTGGTCTTAATAATGCCGTTTTGGAAGTAGCAACGCGACGATGCGAGACGGCGCAAATATCACGTGTGCAGCAAGCGTTTGCGCACGCCGGATGGTGAAAAAAAAAGCCTTTTGCCCTCGCCTTGTCGGTTGCGGCAACTTAAGGCGCAGCAGCATGCCATCACAACGAAGTTCTTGTCCCTAACACGTTTGATCCGTGTGTGCGTACAGCACTTTCGTCGCACAAGCCCGAGAATGGCAGTCGAGCGCGCTGGAAAGAAAAAAAAAATATACAAAAGCGCAACGCGTGCTTCCACGTGACACGGATTGGCCAATTGGGGGAGCGGAGGAGGCTGGGGCGACAGGAGGCGGCAAGGAGGAAACGCCGGGGTGAGCGCGGTGGCGGCAAGATCTAAGAATGGCGCTACTTTTTATATATAGGGGCTTTAGTCGCGTGCCCTTTCCTCCTCGCCCGATGAAAAGGTTTATAGACTCTGCCCCCAACGAAGATCGCTCTCAAGATACGGCCGCGCGCGACCGCACGTGAGCACGCGCAATCGCCACATACGCAGTTGCAGCCGGAGTAGAACGCCACCCCCCCTCTTCCCTCCCCTCCTCCCGATGCCTCACACAGTTGGGTGCCTCCCGCGCGGCGAAAGACAGCGCGCTTCCTGCCCGCTTCCCTTTCCCGCAGACGAGATTGAGCCGCACTCGTCGGCTCCCCTCGCACGCTTTCACTCGCACATTCTGCGTAGGGCGCGCGGCGACGGTGTTATCGCCCTTGCACCTTATACGGAACCTCACGGCGACGACGACGGCGACGGCAGAAATTCGCCTAGAGTGTCCATATAATTGCTATGGCAATAAATGTAGAGATATGACTGGGCCACGGAGTAAGATATGAGCGCCGACTCCGCTCGTCTGGAAGGGATAGATCCTCAAATGCCGGTTGCCGGTTCACAACATATTCGCTAGATGGCGCTAGGATTGGGAAAAATGTGGAGGAGGAGGAGAGGGCGGGGGTGAAGCTGCTCCAATCAACCGATGGAGTGGGCGCGAGGCTGCGCCAAGCTCAGGTTTCTCTGCCGTTGCAAAAGCAACAGCGCAAGACTGTGATTGACCATGATCCTGTACCTCCTTGCACATTCGTGGTGTCGTCTGCTCGGCGGTTGCCCTGACGCCAGTATAGCACGCATAGTAGAGAGCTTGAAATTAGGGGACGCAAGCGGCTTGCGTACGCAAAGACTCAAGGACTACGGGTCACAGTATGCGCATGTGCAGTTCTAGCTTGCGCACGCAAGCAGCATGCGTAAGCAGCAGCTTGCGTAACAAGCAGTTCGACCTACTATGGACGAACTGTTTCGTCCATATGTAGTAGGACATTCCCTTTGTGTTCGCTGCAGTACTTATAAAATACTCGAAATGCCGCGCACATAATTTGACTTTTGCTTTCAGTGGTCGCTTACTTCCAGGAGTTTTCTGTCGCTACTGCTGCAGCAGCCACGAAGAGAGAATACTTATCCCGTTCTTTGTCATACCCATATTTATAGCGGGGCAGAAAACACTTCAATTGCTTTTATAATGTTCCGCCTTTTCAAGCGCGATTATCAACACACCTTATTCCGTCGGGCATGATTAAACATACCGCACGCATAGTAAACAACGCGCCGAACACAAAAAGTACGTAGCACACAAGCATCACTTCCGCGAAGTCGTTCGGACGTGAAAAACGTGTAGTTCTGCTGTGCCTTTTCGCCCAACTCTATTTTTCGTCTGCTTTCTCTAGTGACATGTAGCACAAATGCTTTGCACACGTGCAGGAAAAGCAGGGGCATGCGCTCATTTGCGTTTTTCATTTTGCGCGCATAATTTTGTAGTTTGAATCGCTGTCAAATTGAGCCACCGAGGGTCCGAGTTTCGATAAGCTCGACGCGCGCGCCGCCCCGCCAGCTCCGCGCCGCCACCGTTCAACCAGATGTTGCTTTCATGTGTAATAGAGCATGTGCACATGAAAGCAACCTGTGGAATCGTCTCCACGCTCCTTAGCAGACGGCGCTACGCAAGGAGAGTAGTCGGCCGGGCTCGGAAGGAGAGGAGAAAGCATGTGCGAACGCTAGGATGTGGACCGGAGGGAGAGAGGAAAAGAAGGTAACTAGGCCCCTGGCGTCCGCGTTTCACGATTTGTACCGAGCGAATGTGTTGCGCGGCGGCGGAGTCGGCGCTCCTATCTCACTCCGTGAACTGGGCTGGCTACGTGGCGTCCTGCTGCTGAGCACGAGGGGTGGCGGGTTTTATTCCCGGTCATGATACATGCATATTGCGTGTTTCTTGTGGACGATGCGCGCGGGGGCCCCGACGAAGACGACGAACTGCTTCTGGCTCTCGAGCTGTTGGCTGAGCTGGCCAGCGCTGCAGTTATCCTTTGTAAATATATTTTGTAAATAGTCTCCAGTTCTGAATCCTTCGTTCGCGTAACAATATATATAACTATCGTGCATGTTTGGGTAATCAAAACGTTGGCCACCTGAAGCAACCTGCAGGTGTTGTTGGCCTAGCTATAGTTTGCCATGGCTTGCAAATGGCGCCAGAGAACACGAATAAGAAAGTGAGACAGCGAGATGATTGCAAGGTGCGCTAACAACTGCAAGTTTGCTTGTTCATCGGCGCAGAATAAATAATGGCTTAGAAGCAATTAAGGGAAAATTTGAACTTAAAGCCGTACTACCAGCGCTACCGTAAGGTAGCGCTGGTATTACGGCTTTAGGTTCATATATCAGCTCTTCTGGCCAGAAGAGCTGATAATTTAGTCCATGACATCATGCAGCTGCTGTTTTCAGAAATGCATTGCCTGACTATTACTTAAATTACACCGATATTACTGTTGCGCAGCTAGCTCATTAATTTTCCCAGCTGTCACGCGGAAGCATTGTTTCTCCTCTCTACAGCGGCGTCCCAGCGCCTTCACATCTCGTCATATCTCCTCCGTTTGAAAAAAGTAGGCTGCCTGGCATATGCGCATCTCACCGCTTTGTTCCCGCCTTTCTCTCCTCAATGTTTCCGCTGAATGATAAGCGCGAAGTGTCTGCACGACGAGATAATAACACTGAGCGCACTTTTATACGTCAGTGCTTTACTACCTATATAATGCCGCTCCCCACCAGCAGCTGCCGCAGCACTTCCCGCACAGATGACGAGTTGCGCGAGTGCGAAAAGACGTTATCGGGATCGTAGCTGCCAGATCGCTTGATACAAGCAATAAAGTCGCGCATTCTTGGCACGCATGCAGACTGATAACCAGTTCTGAGATCAACGCAAGCCTGACCATAAGGAAAGCAAGAATCTTTCGAACACTTACATACCCAACGTGAACCGTGAGAATTTGGCAGGATTTAAATGAATTTGACTGACTAGCCGCGTTTGCATGAATGCGACAGTGGCGCATCGCATCGCATTTCTAGCGTATCGCATTCATGTAAACAGCGGTAATGTGCTAGAAAAGCGCATCGCATTAATGCGCCAGGCGAGGGTAGATTTACGGGCGCGAGTCGACTCACGCACGTGCCGCTCCCTTCTCGGGAGAGTTAATGCGCTACAGGTAAACGGCGTCGCATCGCCTTTCCGAAATGCGCTTGAAATTTCGATGCGCTACTGTCGCATCCATGTAAACGCGGCTACTGAAAAAGGTCGCAGTTTCATCCGAATGGTGAAGCATTGATTGCGACAACAAATTATTAGACAGCTACGCGAAGTTAAGATAGTAGACTTATAAGCTGCATAAACTGCTGCAATCATTTGCTTCCTAACTAAATTCATAAGTACATTGCCACGCTCGCACAGGCAAACGCGAGCGCGCATCTCACTCGATGACCGCGGACACTAGCTGTTACAACACTGGCGTGATGAAGAACGGCAGCAGCGGCAATTGAGTTCCCCTTCGTGCTGCCTCTCACTTCAACGCGAACTATAGGCGCACCAGAACACAGCGCCACGGCCGCTGCAGAAAAAAAGGGGGAAAAAAAAAAAAGAAGTCGTCCTGTCGCGCGCATCGAAAACGATGTGATCTGCTGCAGCACTTAAAACTCCTATATATAAAAAGTAGCGCCAACTAAAACCCCTCTATATAAAAAGTAGCGCCAGTCTTAGATCTTGCCGCCGCCGCGCTCACCCCGGCGTTTCCTCTTCGCCGCCTCCTGTCGCCCCAGCCCCCTCCGCTCCCCCATTGGCCAATCCGTGTCACATTGAAGCACGCGTTGCGCTTTTGTATAACTTTTTTATTTCCAGCGCGCTCCGACCGCCATTCTCGGGCCTGTGCGACCAAAGTGTTGTACGCACAAACGGATCAAACGTGTTAGGGACAAGAACTTCGTTGTGATGGCATGATGCCGCGCCTTCAGTTGCCGCAACCGACAAGGCGAGGGCAAAAGGTTTTTTTTTGTTTTTGTTTTTTTTTGTTTACCATGCGGCGAGCGCAAACGCTTGCAGCACACTTTGTATTTGCGCCGTCTCGCATCGTCGCGTTGCTATATACTTCCAAAACGGCATCATTAAGGTGGCGGTCCCACTCCGGCGGCACGAACACCCCGTTTTCAGTACTTTTGGAGCAACTGTGGCGGCTCTTGTACTTAGGATATAAAGTTGTCGTATATACCATAACAAAGCTTAATTCTTGTACATTCCAACTACATATGATATAAAAAAAATTGATTAATGTGATTTAGAAATAAATGTTCAAGAACAAGCATGAGATCCATGGTTTTTGCGAAGTGGGTCTCAGTTGTGACCATTTTTAGAAGCAACTACCGCATTTACTGCATTGCGGCTTGCTCTGTAGCTTTAGGACATATTTATCTATTTCCTAGACGCAGCAAAATAATGTTGAATTTTTACTTTTTGGATAACTTGCTTTTGAAGATGGCCAAATATCGCAACTTCTGTTGTAAACAGCCCGGCAAATACACGCTCAAGGAAGCTAAATTTTGGATAAATTAGAGTTCAAGGAATTTCCATTCAGGATGCAAAATTTCATTCATGTACCTTTATTAGTTTTAAGCCGCAGCTTCGTAGCTTTCGTACCTTCCCGCAAAAATGGGCAACAGTAGCACCAGAACTCTAAATATTGCTTAATTTCGGTCGCATTATTAGGAAAACTAATAAACCTACATGAAAGAAATTTTGCGTCCTGAATGGAAATTCCTTGAACTCTAATTTATCCAAAATTTTGCTTCCTTGAGCGTGTAGTTGCCGGGCTGTTTACAACAGAAGTTGCGATACTTTGGCAATATTCAAAAGCAAATTATCCAAAAAGTAAACATTCAATATTATTTTGCTGCGTCCAGGAAATAGATAAATATGTCCTAAAGCTACAGAGCAAGCCGCAGTGCAGTAAATGCGGTAGTTGCTTCTAAATATGGTCACAACTGAGAGTCGGTTCGCAAGAACCATGTATCTCATGCTTGTTCTTGAACATTTATTTCTAAATCACAATAATAATTTTTTTATATTATATGTAGTTGGAATGTACAAGAATTAAGCTTTTTTGTGGTATATACGACAACCTTACATCCTAAGTAGAAGAGCCGCCACGGTTGCTCAATAGTACTGAAAACGGGGGGCTCGTGCCGCCGGAGTGGGACCGCCACCTTAAGGCCAGTTACTGACTGACGAAGCAAAATCGCGCCTCAAAAACTTCTCCGCAGGGCGCGATCGAAGTTTTGCGCGGATTTCCTCTGGTAGCGCGTTAGCTGTCGTCTGCCACGGCAGGCCCGACGTAGGCGGCGCCACTGTCGTTATCGCGCCTCGCGCCGAGCGCGACCGTGGAACGGAGGAGGAGGGAAGTCGTTGGCGAAAGTAGCGCCAACCACTTCCCTCCTCACTGGTCTCACTGGGTGAATCCCTTCGCATTCCATAAGGATGTGTTGGCGCTGAGCCGTGCTCCCTCAAGGGCTGCAGAAGATAGCGTCAACCTTTCCCTTTCCTCAAGAACCACTTACTACTAAGGATGTGCTGAGTGGTCTCCGTATTTTTGCTGCAGCATACACATGCCTCATCTTGTTGCGAATATTTTCTCCGGTATAGTTTTGCCCTTAGGCAACCAGCTCGAGCCTCAAATAGCAAGGCACTGCCCGTTATGTCGCAGATTTTCTCTTCAATTTCCGTCTTCCCATTCTTGTAATGCTCCATGGTCTTTATTGTTTCCATTCTTTGCATCCAATTCGCTGCCTCTGTTTCTCCCTTTCTTACTCCTGGTAGTCTATTTACACTTTCAATTAGCCTGTACTTGGTTGCCAACTTTCTTGACGAGCGAGCCAACGAGCGAGCGCCCATTCCTTTGGCGCATTTCCTCGCCGTCACCCCCCAAAGTTCGACCAACGTCGTACCACCGACCTACCACCAAAACGGCCGAAAAAGCCAACGAAAGCTATTCGCTTTATAACTGACGCTTGGCCACTACGCACACTGTATCGGTCACTATGATTCCGTTTGGACGGAAATTTAAACGGCCGACGAAGCAAAGCAAAGACCGGTGGGTTCTCCAGCAGAAAGTCCCCACAAAGGTAAGCCACAATGGTAGGACCAGCAAAAAGTCCCCACTTTTTTTTTCTCTCTGGAGATTTTTTGACGGGCAAACATGAGAAAGAAGCTCTCGTCTGATCGCCTGGAAATAAAAGACCATTTGCGTCACAGCGTCAGTAGGGCACGACCACTTGATGTCATCGCGAGAGAAAAGAACGTACCAGTTGTGTGATGGCGGCGGTGGAGCGAAGGAAACACGGGACGGAGCTGCCGGGAGAAAGGAAGACAGTGCTATAAAAGGGCGCTACGAGTCGAGAAAAAGCGCCCCCTCTGCAACCATGTACTAATTTCTGCTTGTTTTTTCATGCATTTCTTTGTCTTGTATTCTGTGTCTTGACTTGTAATTAAAACGTTTAGTTAAGTTTCCCAAACCAGCTCGCCAACTTCTTGCCCGATAGCACCACGGGATAGCGTGGAACTCCGGAGACCGGCCTGGCAGCGCGCGAAGTCGAGGCCGCCTGGATATTCTCGAAACCTTAAGGCCAAAGTATACACGTACGCTTGCTGGCGCATGAAAGCTCGCGCCAGCGTGCTTTGCGTTTACCGCGCCTCGCGAGAAATGGCGGTTCGAACCTACAAGACGCGCACCAGCGCGCCTTGTAGGTTCCGCAAGCATACGTGTAGGTTCTCGCCGGCAAGCGTACGTGTAGTTAGACCTTTATAGCTTCTCTTCAAGAAGACGTCAGCCCTAACGATGGGTATTCTAGCTGTCTCTTTCGTTTCTCTTCCGAGTGTTTGCAGCCTAATTCCAGCACGCAAAATGTGTGTCCTACTTATCATTCCTGCCTCTGTCATATTTTCCAGTTCTCTAAGGCGCGTGTTTAGTTCCTGAATGCCAATACGGCACTTAGAGAGAGAAAAAAAAAGTGTACCGACTTTTGCGACACCGCATCTCGGGTTAGAAAGAGGATCCGCATATCGCGAGTCATTGCTATGAACGTGCTGGTTGTTAAAAGGAGATAGCGGTGACATTTTATGTGCTTGCGACGAGCTTATGTCGCTGGAACTGTTATCATAGTGAGATAAGGGATGTACCTGCGCAGCCTAGAGTCTGGTCGGCTATCTCGTTGTCAATTAGGGGTCCCAATTCAGAGGACTTCCACCATTGGGCTGTAGGGTAACGCGGCCAGCGCCGAAAGACTTCCAAGTGGCATTGCCCGGCAGGGCTGCGTGCCCTGTTTAGACATTTATTTTTACTGTTGCTGTTTCAGCCTGCATATAGAATGAGCAAAGTGACAGAAGCGGGCCTGTCCAGGCTAATATGCTCCATTTCTTGCTGCATTCAATGCGCTGTGGCAAGTGTGCAGTTGCCGCTAGGAAAAACATGGGCAACTTTCACTTACATGGCACATTAAGAAATCAGGAGCCGAGTGTTGCAAACGCCATGTAGGATGGAGGTCTCAAACTAACATCGAATCTGACCGATGGCACAGATACACAGTAGATTGCCGCACCACACTCGGGCTGCACTTATATTTAAGGAACGCAGAGAAAGAGTGAAGTATAAGAAGGTCGGTTGGACTCAGTTTTTTTTTTTTTTTTTTTACTTGAGGCGTCTTTCCATTCGGTCGGCCCTGGGTAGCTTGCTAAAACCACATGTAACAAAAACATGTTACACTATCATCGTTTATATCGTTGCAACCGTATACTACCCAATCACCTTACGTTAGTACAGTTGTGTAGAGGAAAAAAAACAAAGACATCTGAGGACACCTACGCACTTCTTATGAGTTGTGGATGCGAAAGCATTAATGTCCAACTGAACGCCGCTGAGCGGAGTTATGAACTCCTCGCGGGCAAGCGAGCGCGTTGAGACGCTTGGCCAAAGCCTCCTAAATAGCACAAGGCCAGTGCACTCCGATCCGTGATGTCATGCTACCTTGCCCGACTGCCATAGAATCTAATGGGGGACTCTCCCGAGTAAGCCGCGGTGATTTTGACGTCACCACTTTCGTCACCCCGGGCTTGGCAATGGAAATTTCGGTCTAAGTAGCATGATGTCATAAAGCAGAGCGCATATAGGCCTGCTATCTATAGACGGCTCTCGTTTAGCCCACTGGGTAAGACACTCGGCTTCTGAGGGGTGGGGTCGTAGGTTCGAAACTCACGACCTTTAACATTGTTCCTTTCGAATTTATGCTCTTTTTATTTACAATAATTTCTTTATAGCGATTACCTATAGGCGAAGTTAGAACGCAGGCGAGAGCTTGCGCGGCCAAGGAAAGCGCGCGGATAACACAGGCAGGATAACACAACTATACGAAATAAGTGAAAATGAAGCCATAGACAGCATCGGGGAAATTAGTTATATTTAATTGAAATGGAAAAATAATCAGGTAAAGGGAAATGAAATTGGACGAACAGACGAAGTGCCGCAGGTGCGTATCGAACCCGCATCCTCCGCATTACGCGCGTGCGGTGCCATAGCTACTGCGGTGGCCGTCCTCGCGTCCACATGCTTGGGTAATTGTGTACTATCGGCGTCATATGAAACACGAACAATGGAGTGTGTGGCCGAAGCATAACTGAAAGTGTAGTGCGCGCCGTCCAGTCATCACTATTAACAGGCGCGCATGTCCGGCTTGACCGCACTGCACGGTGATGCTCCCCCTATAATGCGATATTTTCGTTTCTGTTCTGGCCACGCGCTCCGCTGTTCGCGTTTCATTTGACGCCGATAGAAGACTAGGGAGCGCTGCTCACGGCCAAGGCGGCGGGAGAGCGAATATGGAGGATTGTGCTTCTTGGAATACTGCACTGTTATGACAAGGAGGCTTCACCTCTGGTTATCCTCCTTGCCTTTCTATGCACTCTTTCTCTCTCTCTCTCTGGTTTGACTAAAGCGCAGAAACACTAACGACAGATTGATAGATTGTGGCGCCCGGCGTGTGGTGCAATGTAGTGTCCCGATCTGTCACTTAGTCGTTTGCGTGTTTGCGCTCATAACAAGGGAGAGTGAAGTAAGAATTACGAATAATGTCTGGAATTTTGCGCGCCAAAACCACGATCTCATTATGAGGCACGCCGTAGCGGGAGATTGCGGATTAATTTCGATCACCTGAACTTCCTTAACGTGCACCCAGTGCATGATAGGCGGGCGTTTTTGCACTTCGCCCCCATCGATAAGCGGCCGCCGCGGCCGGGATTTGATCTTGCGACCTCGTGCTTAGCGGTGCAAAAGGGAGAGAAGTATATTTTCAGACACTCAGGACGGGTGCACGGCCGTTTACAAGGTCTCAGCGGGCAGCGTGTTTCGGACCTTTGGTATACAACGGATACGGATGACACGTAAGGAACGGAAGTGACCTGAATTATCTTGTTTGTGGAGACAAGTAAGGTGAGTCCGGGCAGGAACATTGCGTTAATACATTCGAACCTGCCTATAAACTATTTTCCCCCTCTCTTCCATTGCAAAACGTTCAACGAACCGAGTGAACTCCCAGTAGTGCCCGAACGATAATACCACCTCTTCAAGTCGGATGTGGGTGTTCTATCCGAGGCAACGTATGGGTGCATGCACTCGAGTAAAGGGGCACAGGAATGACGGGTTTCCTCATCGTGCATTCTGAAACGCTTCGATAAGAACCTTGTAACATGGGGACAAATGCTACAACGTAAGGGTAAACAGACTTGAGTTAGACACACCGCACAAAGATCGGACAGAACATCCTGCCATTCATTTCTCTGTCTCTTTCTACAGTTCCTTACTCTCATGTGGCCTATACAAAAACCAGTCCAACTATACCATACTCTCTCAAATGAACACACATCGGCAGACCCGCATAAGTCAACGGCCAGCGGCGCCGGAACAAGGAGAGGCAGCAGTAGGTGCCGCTGAGTATTGAATCGAAGCCACAGCCAGCAGAGCCTAGTTGAAGTGGGACGCACTGTCCACTGAGCCATCGCCCAAATGTTTTTGTTTCACAATATTTATTACAGATAGTAATTATGATGCATGTGTAGGAACCTTATGCCGGCCTACAGGCTCCTGGTGGCTATGTCTCAGAAGAGGAAATAGAAGCAATGGATTGGAAAAAAAATACACTATGAAGGCACTGTTCGCCCTTGCCGAGAACTGCTAGGCAAAGATGAACAATTCATTGCACTGAAAGCTAGAAAGGAGGAAAAGCTAAACAACTGACCAAAAGTGGATACCAGTCTGGTTGATAGTCATTTTGGTCATCAAGCGTATCTTTCAGGTGCATAATCATCCGACTGCAGTATGTATCCGATTGAAGTGTACATCTCGCTGAAGTGTTCATCGGATTGAAATGTACAGAGGGGTCCACTGTTAAAGGGAACACCGGAGCGCATGGATGGATGGAACATGAATGGATGCTATGAGCACGCCTCTATCAGAACGAAAAAGTTGTTGTCCGTATTGCATAGTATGCCTGGAAGTGCTGCAACACTGATTTGCTTTTGCGATTGGTATATTAACAACGAAAAAAGCCTTAAATGAACCGCCGACCCGGAACGTTGTACGGGCCGTTACTGCCGATTTTGACAGCCGTTTCTTATTCTTCACGCAAAGGTAATGCCACATTTCCATAGCTCGACAATGATTTTCAATCGACACGTTTGTTTAGGCACATATCTCCGTAAGAGAAGCGGTCGGTTAATGCGGCTGACAGCCTTCGGCGAAAGCACATATAGGTATGTTTATAACGTCATATCGGCGCTCATCGCTTGTTATGCTGACACTGTAGACACAAAAGAATGATGTGTTTAAAAACACCGATGGGAAAACTAAACTACAGAGTGATTTATCTTCGTGAGACTTGTTGATTCCTCAGCCCAGACGGGCCGATAGAGTGTAGACGGACTCGGCGGGTACGGTAGGCTTAATCATCGGTGGAAGCGAACGATCTCGGCGCGGCTACCTGATGAATGGGAAAATGTTTGTATTTGAGCTTCACAACCTTTTAACTATTACTTTTAGTACACTAGGGAAAGTGGAAGTGCACGAATCACCGCAGCTTTGTTGTCTGTGCGATAATATAAATCAGGGGCAGGCTTTCTGAGGTCCATTCGAACGCGTCTGAACGGCTGCTCGGTTTCGTGTCGACTGTACAACACTGCGACAACTCGCAGTCATCGATTGCGTACAAACTACTAGAAAACGAGGCGTTATCTGCGTTTGCGTAATTTCGTTCACGAATACAGCTATCCGCACAGTCAAAAGGGAAATGTACAAAACGAAAGTTATCTCAAGTGTCGCATAAGCACATTTATTCCAAGCTGCAACACCGCTGAGACGAAATAGACATTTATGATCCCAACTTATAGCACTATATTTAGGACAGGAGTCTGTTTTTTGGACAGGAGATGCCCATAAAATTGTATCAAGCATTTAATATTCAACAGCGCCTATACTCCGGCAGTGCGGCACAAACGAAACCAGCGCAGTCTCCAGTACGAGCCAGCAAAGTCCAGCGCGTGTACAGCGCACACCAGTGCGCCCCAGCGTCATAGCAGTGAAACCAGCGTCTCGTCCAGTGTGACCCAGCACTTCTCCAGCGATCTCACCAGTGCCGCAGTGACTCCCAGTGACTCCCAGCGTGCGCCAGCGTCCCCAGTGCCACCCAGTGTCAAAAAGCGCGCTGGTTTCACACTGGAAGGCACTGGAAGACGCTGGTTTTTGCAATAGGGGTCCCCTTTGAAACGGGGTGGTGGGTTGCGCCACCAAGCTCTTATTATTTTGCCTTATGCCCTACCTTTATTTTTGAGAAACACACAAATACAAAGAATTCCAGGCACCAACCTTTTTGAACCATTACTGGGCACTGTTTCTGTACGTCTCCGTTGTTTGTGGTCTCCCTACTTTTCTGCCACCAAACCTCCAACCGCCTCTTACTAATCTCTACAGCTGACATGTTTACTTTGCCCGTGCTATCCCTGAACCCAAGGACTTCAAGCAGGTCAGAGGAGCCTAGACTTGCAGCTGGGTAGATTTCTTCACATTCCAATAAATTATGTTCCACCGTTTCTCTAGCTTTACCACAGCAAGCACATGCAGCTTCGTCCTTGGTGTACTTCGCTTTATAACTGCGCGTTCTAAGGCATCCTGATCTCGCTTCGAAAAGTAAGGAGCTTCCCTTTGAGTTATCAAAAATTGTTTCTTTCCTGATTTCCCTTTTTCCTTTGAGGTAGTTAGTCATAGCAGGTTTCTTTTCCATTGCCGCCACCCATAACCTTGTCTCAGCCTCTCTCACTTTGCGTTTGAAGTTCTTTGTTGCCACGTTGCTGGCCATACCAGTCGCATATTTGCTGGTAAGCTTCCTGGTTCTTTTCCTCCACTGTGAGTCAATGTTTTGTCTGTACAAATACCTGAATACTCTTGCACCCCATCTACTTTCTTCCAATTTCCTCAGTCGTTCTTCAAAATCAATTTTACTCTGAGCCTCCCTTGCTTCAAATTTGTCCAGCCCATATCACCCTGCACAACTTCATTAGTAGTCTTCTCGTGGGCGCCCAACGAGAGGTGTCCCACTGACCTTTGGTTGCCATCGAGTCCTGATTGTACTCCTGACTTCAAGCAAACAACCGCATTTTGAAATGTAAGCCCTGGAACCATTACACCTTTCCACATACCCCGGAGCACCTCGTACCTATTGTATCCCCCTAGCGCCCTGTGTTTCATTATGACCGCATTTCTCTTCCCTTTTGCTGTTGTTTTTTCCTGTGTCTCCAGATATCTATCGCCTTCGTTTATCCATATACCAAGGTATTTGTATTCTTTTACCCGAGGTATTTCCTGGCCCTGAATCAACACTCTCTGTTCACTGTTTTCAGTGAATACCATAAAATCTGACTTTTTAGCGCTAAATTTTAATCCTAACTTCTCACATTCTTCTCCACAGATATCCGCCAGACGTTGCATGTCACTTTGCTTGTTAGCAAGCAACGCAATGTCATCCGCGTAAAACACACACACACACACACACACACACACACACACACACACACACACACACACACACACACACACACACACACACACACACACACACACACACACACACACACACACACACACACACACACACACACACACACACACACACACACACACACACACACACACACACACACACACACACCTGGAAGCTGCTGCTCAACTGTTGTGCCAGCTTGTTTGTATATGAGAGGTTAAACACGATATTGATTCCGTCTAGCGCTCTTTCCATCCTTACCACGTACATCATAAACAGCAGGGGGGATAAAGGGCAGCCCTGTCTCAGTCCCTTGTTGGTATCAACTTTATCCTCGCTCGTCATCCCTTCCCATTCAACACAAACAGTATTTTCTCGGTAAATCTCCCTCAATCCCCGCGTGGCGTCTGCTCGGCGCCACCACCGGCCGATGGCTGCAGCAAGTTTCGCGCAGGCGCAGTGAGAGCCATCGGCGGTGCTCTTTTGTCTTCTGCTACCGTCTGCTGCCGCGCTTCGGATAGTAGAGAAGCAAGCCGATCACGCCTTTTTAATGTTGGCCGGTGAGTGCATGGCCACACACTGATAGCCAGCCATTGCAAAGCTGAAGGAAAATTAGACGAGACAAAATATTAACAAGCAGGTATTTTTGCCGTTTCAGCTTATCAGACAAACATGATCATTTTTTAAGGATGCCTCTTTGTGGCACAGCTATATTAGAGAATACTTCTCCGTGTCTAGGGCCCATCTCATTTGTACTACTGCATATTCGAGTCGCTGCAGTGCGTAGGCTGCACGAAGAATCCACAAGCGCCTTTTAACGAGCATATTAATTTATAAAGAGCTATCTCACGAGTTATCGTTGAATCGACGTGCACAGTAAACATTTTTTTTGAGGCGGGGGCAAATCTTTATGAAACGAGAAGGCGAACAAAAGACGGCACGGTCATTGCTGCTGATGTTAAGGACATTTATATGATTATACATCAATCCAGACACTTTCCTTCCAGCTGGAAGGAAGTGTGCGTTCAAACACGAATTACGCGAGCTGCTTGCTTCGCGACGATCCGAAGCACGGCAGCTGGCCATAGCAGACGACGAAAGAACACCGCCCACATTGCTCACTGCGCCTGCGTGACACTCGTTGCGGCCGCCGACCGGCGGTGGCGCCGAGCAGACACCACGCGCTCCTGTGTTCCCTTTAACAGTGGACCCCTCTGTACATCCGACTGATATGTATGCCTGACTGAAATGTTCTTCACACTTGAAGACAGGGGACACCTCGCTACACAGCAAATTCCAATAATTTATTGAGGTTATTACCTGTGTGCTTTACTTACGGATAACGCAGGTCTGAACTGCTCATCGAAATCTCAAAAAACCGGTTGTGATCACTGATTGCAGTTTTTCTAGGCCCAAAAAACCGTGATATTAGTTTCTGTATTGCTCTACTCGCTTTCAACGGGAGGTTGGTATCTAAATAAAAGCTTTAATTCAGACCTTATGAACACTTGATCACGAGAAATAACTAATGAATGGGAGAATATGCACGAATGTTATCCTATAATAGATAAAAAAGAAGAAGAAAAAAGAAAGCTAGCGAACTAAAAAAAACCGACGATAAGTGCCCTGCGAATTTTACAAGCAACCCAGCGAAATCAAAAGGCCCCAATTTCCTTATGATATTCAGAAGTTAGCACTCTAACATGTAAAGTAAAAAAAAAAAGTAGAAAAAAAAGGAAAAAAGAAAAAAAAAGAAAAAAAATTTGCCGTGACCAGGATTCGAACCTGGGTTATTGCGGCCACAACGCAAGGTACTAACCACTATACGATCACGGCCATCCCGTAGGACGTGTTTTCCTGTGCTGGTTGCTATTGTAATGAAAAATAAAACTCCTCCAAAGCGTCTTTTTTTTTTCTCTTTCCATTCGCTCTTATCGATTTTGCCATTGCTGCGGCGCTAGCAACGCCATTTGACCAGGTAGCCATGGGATATTGTGCAGGGAAGATTTACGGCGCCATAACCGATGCAAGTCGTAAAGTGTACATGATAACTCAGAGTTCTTGAATATGTTTCAAAAATTTAGCAGTTCGACTCAACTATATCATGCGAAGCAGGCTTTCTTTGATAGAGACTGGTTGTTATGAGTCATGCAAGCGCCCTGCAGCGAACGGTTACTGCTCTTGCGACGTGTGTATCTATCTACACCGATAAGTTTGGCGTGACCACACCTTTACTTGACCTTAATTGTGGATGATCGAATCTTTCGGCGTCCTGCCGTTAAATTTGTACGATGCAAATCGCCAATCCTCAAGTATGTGGCCGCCTCGACTGCTAGAGGCGCCGGCTGCAACCAAACGGCTCTGCATGTGCACCAGTCATCTGTACTCTCAGGCATGATGCATGCTTTTACCAGTCCTGAACGTGCCACCTAATTTGATGGCCCAACTGGAACGAGATCACCGCGTTGCCCTCAGACTAATGCTTGGATTTCCTCGTGAGGCGCAATCTGTTCCATTACTCACTGAAGCGCATCAGTTACCCCTGAGGCTGCAAGCAGACCAGAGATCTCTATATCATATTGAGCGTCTGCACCGCGCATCGAATGGTCAGTCGCTCCTTGATCGTCTGATTCACCACCCATTTTCTCGCACGGGAATAATGGCGGCATTATTTATGAAGATTGCTGGCAGTTCTAAAGATGCTGCTTCAGTTACGCCTCCGCCTCCGAAATATATCACCAAACACGTATTCCCCATTTACCTGAACATCCCTGACATACACAAAAAGTCTGATATGCCTATTTAGGCAATATTATAATTGGCTAAGTCGCACATATTCGAAATATTTTTGCTTATCTTCAAGTATTCGCAGATGCATTTGTACACAGCGACGGCCAAGGTGCCTCTGCAGCTTTTTTCTGCCCTTCGACTGAAGTACGACGTATATTTCATATACCCCATCCAGCCTCGTCAACAACTGCGGAGCTAGCAGCGATTAATGTTGCACTCAAACATGTGCAAGAGGAGTTAACCGCATCGAATATTGCCATCTTTACGGACTCCCGTGCTGCCCTTAGCAGATTACAACGCAGTCAGATTGATTGTCCAGTTGTGCGCAGCATTACTGACTCAGCCAACAAAATTGCATCACGTGGGGTATCCCTCGTTGCCCAGTTGGTACCTTCACACGTATGGGGATCGCCGTAAATGAAGAGGCTGATCGGCTGGCTTCAACTTCCGCCGGCGCCCATAATGACTGTCTGCCCAGAAATTTTGTGCAAGCTTAATGACGCGCGTCTGCTGATTCGTCGCCACCTACTGAAGCAGCATCTAGACCAGCGCGTCCCAAATGAACGTTCCCGCCCCGTCTTCGCGGTCGAGCCTAGCCTCGTCGCGCTAGAACTACTCAAGCTAAGGGTTGACTGTGAACGTGTGCGAACGTTTATACAGAAAAGTATGTGTGACCAGTCCATCGTGTACGTCTTGCTGTTGCTGCGAGACACTTCAGCACCTGATATTGGAGTGTCCCGCTTTCAGTGCACAACGCATGTCGCTAGTGAGGGACTGTCATCTCCTTGGCCTGCGGTGTACGACACTAGACGAATTTTTGTGCCGCAGTGGTTGTGTACCTCGACGTGATCGGGCTCATCATGCTCTCCTTACTTTTCTAGAAGTAAGAAACTGACGTTCACGTCTGTATCTGATTTCTGTTTTCAAATGACTAGACCCCAGATACTATGTCTTCTATTTTAACATTATTTAGTACAGAGTGACCTACTGTGCGTGACCTGTACTGTGTGTGTTCTGCTTTATTATTTGAGATTTCTCATCTTGCTCTTTCTTTTATCCCCTTCTTCCTATCTTGCATTTCTATGTTTCTGTCTCCTCCGGCCTGTCGGAAGAGTAGGCAGGCGTTGTGCCCCTGCCGGTGGCAGTTGCCAGCCTGCTCCTCGCTTCCGCTTTCCTGTCAAGTGCATATACGTTTTCAAAACAAACGTCAAATAATAATAATAATAATAATAATAATAATAATAATAATAATAATAATAATAATAATAATAATAATAATAATAATAATATATATGGGAACTCACCCGGACATGCCCATTGGCGCTGGCTATGTGCGTCTCTAGAAATCCGCAGTCGCCTATTCACCCCGAGATCTTGGGGTGGCGGCCTCTCACGTGTGAGGTGAATGGGAAGACACCGCTGCTGCGCCGCCAGCTCGCTACGTTACGTTACGTGACGCAGCTTGAAACTGTCGGCCTTCCTGCACTGCTCTAGTTATTGAAAAACGAGACTGCAGGTTTTTCGACCAGTATGTACGGAATGTTCCAGAACACTATTCTCTGCAAAATCGAACCGAGTAGTCGTCACCACGCTCAGTGTGGATTGCTCCTGGCGTCGTATGCGAGTCATCAGTGTGTATACGTGCGTGTACGGCATTGGCTTCTCGCCATTGCTGTTCCATTTTCATGGCGCACTCAACAATTTTCGGCCACTTTTGTACAATTAACTGCGGGATTTGGCCTTCAGTTACGGTGCCTGCGCTGTAATAGTGTGTCTCGTGCTGCGTGTTCGGTCGCCCACTCCGTTTGCCACAGACATTACGATTTTGTTGCTTCCCAACGCGTTAAGCAAATCACGAAAGAAGTTTGATGCCGTTCTCAAGAAACTATGGGGTCATTGTGGTACGTTAATGCATGCAGTATTTTAGCGGCATTGTAGCAAAATGCGGCCTTGAACGTCTGAAGGGCGGACAAAATGATTGAGCAAAACAAAATTGTCTTGTGCTGCAATACTCATGCACCTTCGTATAATTTTTAATTAAAATGGATTACTTCCACCGTGACACAGCTCGCCCCTTGCATGGTAGTAGGCGCAGCGTAATTCTTTGTTTCCTTGCTCCTACAGTGGGTAGCGTGCACATTCCCCGGGATAGATTCGTCCAGCGTTGATAATTAGTGCTATCGCGTAACAAAAAAAAAAAAAAAGGCGACAACCTTTTCTTAGATCACCGTTTCCAATATATTTTGCTCTGTAAGCGGGTCGTACCTATTGAAAACTAAAACAAGAAAATTGATAAGTTTAGTTAGCTGGGAACTATACCGAATAAATTGCTGGAGCTCTATGCTAAATTCCTGGACACAAAGAAAAAGAAGGAAGGGGGGGGGGGGGGGCAGACGTATAAACGCGCAATGTGTGCGAGCTTTCTGCGTTTTTTAAACATAATATTCGTATTATTACGCTGATAAATAATTTTTTTCGAGTGGTTTCCGGTAGTCGGAAAGCGCGTTTAACAGGAACAGTATTGTGCTAACGTAAACAAACAATTTTTTTCTTGCATTAGAAAGTGGTAATGAGATTTATTTGCAAAAAAAAAAAAGTGCAATGCATACGTGACAATTGGGAATGATAGCACGTGGTTCCCCACTAATGTTTAAGGTGAACCGCTTCTCAGTAAAATAACGATACTTTTGTTGTCAGAAAAAGTTTTCCATTTGCAAACCCAAGTTACTGGAATTACGAGCGAAATGTGAAATTCGCATACAACTACAATGCGGCGTAGTCAACACAAAATTTTGCGCATGGGCCCTGCGATCATGCTTCATTTCCAAAGCTGCGTAGACTCATTTACTGGCTCGGCGTGGTGTTTTATGACTGAGTCATGAGATCGTATCCCTGCCCGCGAGAGATGGGGTCATATGAAAATTAAAAATATTTGTAAAAAAATAAATTCTGAGATTTTACGTTCCAAAATCACCATATGATTATCAGACACTTAGTGTAGGACTCCTGTATAATTTTAACCACCTGCGGTTTCATACCAGTGCACCTAAATCGAAGTACAACACACGAGCGTGTTTGCAATTCGCCCCCATTTAAATGCAGCCGCCACGGAAGAGGTCGAATCAGCGACTTCGAGCAGCAAAAAGGCAGTGCAACGCTAAGTAGCACAACGCCAGAGCCACTGGGCGATCACATCGGGCGGTTATGTGGTAGATACATTTAATATACAAGGTTCGTTGTCCTCATAATGCTGGTAATAATAAAACTAACACTAGGAAAAATTTCGTCCGCCCTTCCACTCCGTGAAGATGGTTAACCAGCGAAGCTGAAACGTGCGGCCCCGTTGTTTATCACTGGGTGGGTTCATAAAAGTATTTCTCAATTGTGAGGTTACACACACGTTCGGCTGCGACAGAGAGAACGACGTCACTGACGGTATGCACGCAGTCTGCCGTTGTCGCTTGCGTTCGATGTCTCGAGTTTACTCGGCGGCGTGGCTAGCAGCATTCGCCCGCCATTGCCGCTTGCGATTCTTAGAAATTAAATTGCTTCAATGTTACATCTGTCCGTTACGTAAGACAATGAATGGCTGATACCCCCCTTAAGCACTGGCTCATACCCCCGTAAACGCTACCTCCCCATTACGACTACAGAAGACAAGTGCAATTCTACGCTGGAATGATTAGCGGCAACGCAGACAGCTGTGGAAGCAGACGACGACGAACGCTGGAGCAGTGGCACGAGCGCGTGCCAAGCACGAGCCAACGAGCCAGCTGCGGAAGACGACGACGCTCGAGCCAATGCTGATGATGATAGTTATCTGTACACAAGCGATTTCGCCTACCCATATAAAGATTCGCTTTAAAAATACATTTGGTAATTGGAGAGCGCCGTGCTACGCGAGCACGCAGTCAGAGCGCGAGCAAACGCATGGACATGAAGCTATTGTAACCGGAGCGTAGCAGACGAGAAAGGCGAGTCCTCCCTCTGACGTCACGAGAGCACCGTTCGCAGCGCCACTATCAGTAGCCAACGAGGCCAATCAGAGTTTCTCACTATATTACCTAGAGGGAAAACTGGCGCTGCTGCACTGTGGTATCCATGGGAATGCCGGTATATTGTGACTTCGGATTGGCATCGTTCTTGGAGAGCCAGAACGCCTTGAATACGCGCCTGGCTAGCACCGTTCCAGTCTGTCACAATGATTACATTTCCTGCTAAAACAGCACGTTAAAAACTGATTTAGCTTTATTATTACACAAAAACATGTTTTGTTTAATTTTGAGGACTTACTATTGGATGCACTATTATATGAAACGTAAAGAGTATCAGCTGGCCGCTAGAGTTGAAGGGCAGACAACATTATCGCTTGCTTTGCAACAACTTGTCGTCGGTTCTTGCCTTTCTTCGCTTGATTCTGCATTGTAGGTATAAGTAAACTTTATTGAGAGATGTAGTATATGTTAATGAAAGCCTTTTATGCTAGATTTTACTTTAAGAACGCATTATTTGTGTAGCCATATCCACGTTTTAGACGAAGCCTCGTTCAACACCAGACAACACAAGCCTCGCAGACACATATCCCGTCATTCCCATGAGGGCACGGCGCCCTTTAAGAAACTCGTATAGACGGTGGCTGCCAGTTTACTCTCTAGGTGTTAGTGAGAAACTCTATGAGGCCAATAGCGCCGAGTGAGCGCAATGTGCGACTCTAGAGCGTTCTGGGAGCAACCCGAGCAAAGCGGGACCGTACCCGTTCCCCTCTTTAATAGTATGTATTACAGAAAAAAAGAACACCACCTTGAAAGCGTAATTCACATCACAAGCAGCCTTGGAAACTTCAGACTTTCATAGAAGTTACTACTGTATAAACCTCTATTCTCTAAGTGAACAAAAACATAGGAAAAGTATTGCGACCAGATGCATTGACGCTATGTTGAGGACATTATGTAATGCCCATTACCAATACTGCATAATCATATTACATAGAAACAAGGCAATAATGTATTTTACGGGACACACAGCACCAGGAAGTCTGCCTATAGTGTTCCGTAAATCGGAATCGAAGGTATGCGTGACGTGACTCTTCTAGCTAAACCGCAGAAACTTCGCACGGACGTAGCCTTTCGCGAGGGATTTAGTTTGTACCATTTTTGCTGGCATTACACTTGCCCGTTACACTTGCCTGCGAATTTATAGAGACGCACATAGCCAGCGTCACTCCAATAATGTTGATTTCGCTGCAACGAAATGTTGGCGCCATCTGTCACGGTTTCTCAAAAGCGTTTCTGCAGCAATTCGAGACGATCTCATTGAATGGTACGCCAATGTATATCGTAGCACACATTAAGGACGGATATCTCGAAAGTGGTGCTGGTCTTAGGATTTCTGTTTAGCAGACATGATTGCACTACGCTGCTCGGCTTGAACTTTGCAATTGCAGCACGCGCCGTAACGTCAGTAATTAAAAAAAGTGAATGAGTGTATTTGAAGTTAGCTACCTGGACGTTGCGCATTTGTAATTATTTAATTGTGAGGACTCCGGATTAGTTTTGGCCACCTGGGGTTCCTTAACGTGCACACAAATTAAGTACATGTGCGTTTTTGCATTTCGCTCCCTTCTTAATGAGGTGGTCGGCAATCAAACCAGGGACCTCGTGCTTAGCAGCGCAACACTAGAGCCACTGTAAGCCACCGCGGCGGGTTGCGATGTTTTGCGCATTTACGTCCTCCTCTTCAGACAATCCACATGTATGGACAGGCTAGCGCGGGCTAATAAATAATGGTGCGTCATCGAAGGACAGATGTTGTAGCAATATTGAACGTTGCGTCATCAGTGATAATCGCGTGACTCAAAGAAAACACCAGTGTACCATACCGTTCATGTAAGGCATTACCTTTGTAAATTTGCCCGTTGCCCATGTTTAGACCTAGATAGCACGAGGGTCTATTATGCGTACTTCAAAGAGCAGGTGACTGCGTCGGCGCTCGGCACAGTTTGTGTGCGTGCCTCGAAACGCATAGCTCCTCGCCACGCCGAACAAAAGAGGTGGGAGGGCGGCGAGACGCGAAGTCCTCGCCTTGTTTACTGACGGTAAACAGGAAGTGCAGCATAGCCCTCGCCACGCGGCGCGCGAGTCCGTCGCAAACCGTAAACGAAATTAACGAAGTTAAATGACACTGCCACCGCTTGGGTATGCAAATGGATCGCAGCTACTCAAAGTTGCGTAAAACAGCCCGAATTTTTGACAACGTATTGTACTATGAAAAAAAAAAAAAAAAAAAGAGAAGGTCAGAATTAAGGGCATGCCAGGCACTGTTTGATATTTCTTTCCACCAGTACGCGACGTACTTTGCAGTATAACTCCCCCCCCCCCTCACTTTTCTTTTTCCCCTTCCCTTTCCTCCTTTTCCTTTTTTTTTCAATCAATCAAGTTGTTTATTTCGTATTTGCAGTACATGGTTCATAGTGTATATACAGAAGGAGGCCCAAAAGTAGAAACTGCAATTAGGGCCTCCTAATTCGAACTCGAACCGCCGTGGTGGCTTAGTGGCTGCGCGGCGTACTACTGCTGATCACGAGGTCGCTGGTTCGATTCCCGGATGCGGCGTCCGCTTTCCGATGAGGCGGAAAGCAATTAAAAAAATGCAGGCTCCTGTGCAGTGCTTTCATGGGTACACGTTAAATAACCCCAGGTGGAAAAAATTAATTCAGAGGCCCCACTATGATGTCTTTCATTGCCCGTGTGTGACTTTGATGCGTTCAAGCCCGTAATTTATCGCAACTATATAGCTATCTATTAGCTCTCGGTTTTCGAGCGCAGCAGTGAACCCTGAACATGGTGACATGTCATCCTTGAGGCACAATTTACAGTAGGGAGTAGAATAAAGAAACGGCACCGGGAAGAATGCACAGGCGGCAACAAACAGCGGGCTCATTTTAAGCATGCAGCCTGTTCTCACGACGGAACTTCTTGAACCGTTCGGAAGATGGTCTTCAGACATGTGGAGACCACGGTCATTGACTGCATCGTGCACGAGAGGCACTTCGTACGGCCCACCTGCAGCGGTCAGATAATCGTATCTGCACCGCAACATATAGGAGCCGGTCGTCTCTGGTTCTGTCCTGCCTGCGCCAGCTATGCCCCAATGAAGAAAGCGCCGAGCTCAAGCAAGGGAACAATTTTCCTTCTATACAGGACTGATACAGAGACCATAATTTAGCTAACCTATTTTTTTTACATCATTTAGTGCTGGTATCGCACCTTTCTAATGCACGAGTACGAATTATGCGTAACAAAGAGGTGTAAAGTTTTTATACTGCGTGTACGTACATCCGTTACACGCATTTATCCTTGAGTATAATTTTCGTAAGTTATAACGAAGCTTTTAAGGCCCGCTAATAATTAGTCGCATGAATGGATCGAATTCCAGATGCACTCGCGACGCTAATTCTTACAATTAATTTTGTGAAATTTAATGACCGAAAATTACTATTGCGGTCTTCGTAGAAAAGGGGGGTGGGGGTGTATGGCGTCCCGAAGCTGTACATTGGGTTAGTTAGTGGATGGCTGCAGATTAGTTTTGACCGCGTACATCTCACGAGCATTTTTACATTTCGCCTTCATTGAAATGCGGCCGCCGGCGGTCGGGAATCGAAGCCTCGATCTCGTGCTCAGCAACGCTATAGCTATTGAACCCCACGACGGTTATTCCAAACTTCAGGTAAGGACTGAGATGGCGAAATATACAGGTAGGTAATCATACAGGATTGCGTATGTATGACGTTGGCGCCTGGAGATGCCGATTTCTGCGTATGATGTGGAACAAAGGTCCATTTTGCAGATTTCAGGTTCGCCTTTGAAAACAGTTGTGGTTTAGACTAGCGTGGTGAAATCTAGGAAAACAATGAACGTCCCTGACGGCACAGGCGACATTCTTAGCGCCCTCTAATGGGAAATCACAACACTTGAAGTCTCTTCGGCCTATATCACAATATTGGCCTATATTCAAGGTGGACTCTCGTCAAACCAATGGAGGCTTGCAAAGGAACGTTCTCATTGTCGGCACACCGTATACGGGTGGACGGCTACACATCTTGCCTGTCTGAGATCGAAAAGGTGCCAACACAGTATGCGGCGCGCACGCAGAAAAAAAAATTGTAGTCCCAGTTTTTTTGTGGTTAAAAACACCTAATACAAAATACTTTTCAGGTGCACGGGTATTTGATACAGTGCTGAACAATCTGGTATAGCCGAACTCGTCTAACGAACGCGTCTAGTCGAATAAACGCCTCTAAAACAAAATGATCTGTATAAAGAAGGATTCATTATGTCCCGACCGAATTTCTTTCATGTACACTGTCAACTCCTCTACAATAAATTTGGACTACAATAAATTTGCTACAGTACGAAAGACCACTACAAAGAGCACTACAATAAATATGCCTGTACAAGGAATACATTTAGGCGCCCCGACGGCTCATTTGATGCTTTAAAATGAACGCCCCATAACTGTGCCATTCAGCCTTCCGCAGACGACACTCAGCTGCACTCTGCGCTAACGGCAGCGTTAGCGACGAACTTGACGAACGGGCCGATGTCAGCGAGTGTTACAGTCCTGTTGTAATGCTTCAGGAATCGCTCAACTCGTATGCTGCTTGTTTTAAAACAGCATAAGTGCGGCGGCTGACGATGACGAATACGTTGCAGTCGATGAAGACGTCATGGTGTTATCGTAACTGACGAGCGACGACGTCTTCAAAGCCTTCTAGATTGGAATGTCTAGAATTCCGTTAGACATTCTTCGTTGACTTTCTAGAATGTCTTCTAGAATGTTACCGAAGGCATCAGGGATGAAGAGCCTGCAAACAAACCAAGAATTTGTCTGCAAGGAAGGCGATAGCTGCATTCGACGATCTGGTGGCTTTACCTGGTGTCGCACCCTTGTTTTGCCGCGGAACATGCCGTGAACCTTGGTGCAACGAGGTCGAGTCCAGTCGCATGTTCCTCCAGACGAAGTGTGCACAAAAAATAAATAAAATAGCGACTTCTTTCACTAAGTCACTCTTGAATTCATGTAAAACAAAGGTTTTTCTCTTGTTGAACGTGTTTAGTCTGCTCTATATTGTGAGCGGCATGCATGGTTCGCGATCTTTACAACAAAGTGAATTGTTTAACGAAGGATTTTAGAGGTCCGCAGCACTTCGTTATAAAGGTATGAGAAAGAAGTAGCCTTATAGCACGTGAGTCACGGTATTGAGTGCCTAATAATTGATAAAAATCGCGATTTCATCGGTTTTCACCGAAGGCATACTTGCTTTTTCAGCGCGCTTTGAACTGAATAGACGATCGGCCTTTTACCGAAGCAGAGGTCCTGGGAGCTCGGCCTCGCATCTCGTCAGCTCAAGTACAATGAAAGGGATAGAATTGAGTGCACGGCTGTGTAGACACGCCTCGCCTGATTCACATGATTGATAAGAACACTTGCGTTTGTCTGTCTTTCACTTCCCCCTTCCCATCCCCCACATGTACAGTAGGAAACTGGACAAAGTGCAGTTAACCATCCGGCCTTTCCCTTACATCTCCCTCTTCTGCCAGAGTCACTACCAGAAAGGATGCGTGCAAGTTAGCTGGGCTTTTTGCCGTTTATTATGCCTTTTTTTTAAAATTAAGACAGCTGAGCACGACAATGCTTTGAGAACACCACTGCCATATTTGACGCCGAGCTAACATGTGACAATGACTAAGGAGCTCGTAAGGTAGACAAAGGCGCTCAGATTTACTGCGAAAGTGATATTGCGACTCTAAGTGCAATGTAACCTTTTGAATGGCTACGGCGTTCTGCTATGGAGCACGAGGTCGCGGGTTCAATTGTCAGCTGCGGCAGCCTAATTCCGACGAGGGCGGAATGAAAAAGAGAAATAAGGTGCTAAAGTTAAAATTAGGTGAACGTTAAAGAACGCCAGTTAAAAAAAAAAACGCTACTATGGCGCCCATCATAACCCAGTGTGCCATCTTCGGGACGTTAAGCTCTGCAATATTAAAATCTTCTGGCGGGACGCTTTCATGGGGTGCTTGACTCAAAAGTGTCCCACGAAAAAGCACAGCACGAAAAGCGTCCTTACTGAATGCTGGACATCTAGTTGGATCGAGGTGAAACTTTGTACGATTACGGAGGACACTGTGTATATGCTTGGAAGGTAAAAATATAAAGATCTACGTCAATTGTGGGTGCCGAAAGATGCTATCAAAATATCACTATTAGCACATAACCACTGGGGTTTTTAAATATTTATGTAAGAAAAAAAAAACTAAAACCAGGATCCGAAGAGCGAAAGAAATTAACACAGATAGAGGGTGTACTTTCTCGAATATATATGAAAAAGTTACAGAGATGAAGAGAAATTTGAGGATCGAGTCACAAGAAGATATAAAATTCGCAGTATTTCGAGCGCGCAGCAGAGGTCACAGAGAGAAAGAGACAATAACTACACAAAAAATAAAATCGGATCAGAAAGAAACTATGCAAAGGTATGGAGCACGCACCAATGCATCTATGCGTGGTGAAACGTTCAAGTGTGCGGAGCAGTTATAAAGCGAAAGGAATTAACACAGTGCTGTGGGAGTCACCAAAACGCTTTGCAAATTATTAAAAAAAGAGAAGTTGCTGTTAGTAGAGAAATAAAGATTTTGAGCTTAAACTTTGTACAATTGTAGTCAAATTCTTTATAAGTCTATGCGGGCATAACTCTGAACTGGAAATATGTAATGAAGTGCGTTAATCAGAACGGGGTGCGCTCAGCGGCGCCAGAGGAGTGATCACGCGAGCAGTGCGTGTCGTGGGAATGGAATAGTGTCCAGTAGGCGTGGTGTCTCATAGTGGTATGTGCCTCTTTGGCGGGAAAGTGTGAGAGCTTCGCTGATTTTTAATCGATAAGTATGCAACGTCGAATTGGTCTGTTAGGTTTTCTTTTTTTTTCGGGGGGGGGGGTAAACTCAACCAATTCTGTGTGAGGTGCCATGCAGTCATAAAGATGTGCTTACGGTGAGGAGGTAAACTGCTAATCCTCTCATCTCCGCCTAAATTGCCAAAACGCACATATAGTATCATGCCAAGAAGCCCTGTGATCAGGTTCGTTGGCATGACAACATAGTTTTGGGTAGCACAAAAGGACAACGAACAGCAAAAAAAAAAAAAAAAAAAAATAGTAGAAGAGCACCGATAAGCGCTTGTCTGCGTAATGTTCTGTTGTCGTTGTCGACATTTCCACTACCCACTGCGGTCTTTTCTCGTCCAGCACCTCTCGTTAAAGCGTACCGTAATCATAACGACTATTTAAACCTACCACCCTGATCTCTTCTGTCAACCATCATACCAATTCATACAAAAGCTTGGCATCTAGTACTTACAATGAAATTGAGGTTTCAGTGTACCCCACGTTTTCCCGCACATGAATCTTAGTACATGAGCAATTGATGACAGTTTTTTCTTCAGGTACGTGTAATGAGTGCTCCAAGAATGATTTCGGTCGATTATTACACCCAAGAATCGATGGGTCTTTCCATAGGTGATAGTGTGTCCATTAATGGAGACTGGGTATGGCGTCATGGGTTCACGTGTGAATGCAATCAATGCACAGTTCTCGGCCGATACAGTCAAGCCTTGTGTTTGAAAGTATGCTGATGTCAAGGTCGCTGCCCGCTGCAATCGCGCGCACACCTGAAGGCGAGTAACCGCGGAAGTCCAAAGGCAAATGTCATCTACGTATATACAGAGGTAGATTGTTTTAGGTAAAACTTCTGCTAGTCCAATGAGATAAGAGAAGACCACCCTCAAGCTATCGCGAAAGGGCATGAAATTGTATTTCACTGGCCACCTGGACATACCAACATTGCTGGTAATGACCTCGCCGATGAAGCCGCCCGGTCAGCCCATCTGGAAGCTCTCCAAGTTCTAATCCCCTTATCCAGAACCGACGCTGCAAGAAAGCTTCATATCGTGGCTAAAGATATGACACACAAATATTGGTATTCTCCCAACCTCCCGAAGTGTCATCTTCACAGACTTGATCTATCCGTAAAGATACAAGTGCCGTCAAACGTTTCCCGCTCTGAGGTGACAGTATTGTGCCGCCTCTGGCTCGGGGTGGCATTTACAAAGGCCTACTCGTTCCGCATTGGAATGGGGGATACGCCCATGTGCGACTCTTGTGGAACCAGAGAAATGGTTGAACACGTCTTATGGCTCTGTCCCCAGTACGACGTCGAGCGTGAAGCTCTCCGGACAGCACTGAACCAGCTGGACTCTAGACCATTTTTAGAAATGAAGATCTTTGGACCATGGCCGTACGCGTCGATGGCACAGAAAGCGACGAAAGCGTTGTTACAGCACCTGAAGTCGACCGGTCTTGGCGACCGTGTGTAGACTTGGTGGGAGCCTTCAAATGGGCTCGGAACTGTGCTCTCTCTCTCTCCTCTCTCTCCCTTTTCATCCCTATACCCCCTTCTCCCAGTGCCGGGTAGCAAACCGGACGCGCGTCTGGTTAACCTCCCTGCCGTTCATTTTTTTTCTATTTCTCTCTCTCTCTCTCTAAGTTTCAGTGTCCCTATGAAATCATTACGTGAATCGAATGAAGGAAAATTACTGATTTCCGGATTTATAGAACAAGAATGGCAATTTACTCCAATGCGAGCGAGCAGTGAAATCTTGAAACATTTACAGAAGCATGTAGACGAACAAGATAAAGATACAGGCAGAGATAACAAATGTCAGAAATGTGGAGAGAAAAAGTATTAGAATCAGTAGTTACATATACGGTGTAACAAGTTGCAGATTTGAACTACTAATCCTCTCTATTTTCCATTGTTTCAATAGAGGAATAGCAAAATTATGAAGCAGTGAGAGGTAGCTTAGATTATGTGGAGTTTCATTGCCTTTACAAATGACGATTTTATAGCCTTTACAAATTATGATATTATAGCGGCTTAGCAGGTTCTTGCCTAATTCAATGAAACGCGATATTGATTTTTGATTATGTCTTCACAATGCTCGTGGTTTGTGAGCATTTGCTGTTGCAAGTTCAGTGTTTGACTATCTGAAACAAGCCAACACACAAACATAAAAAAAAGAAAGCAAGCCAACAAACAAACTTTTGCCATCTCATGGCACGCTCTTTTTCTAAAGCGAGTACCATTTCTTTCATCTGAACGCAAATTCCCGTTCTTCCAATAAAAACGTCACACTACGAAGTATTTTATATTTTCGTTCTTGCTGCGCGGTGCACGACGCGGTTCTGTGTCAAGTTTGGCTATTCAACAAATTGTCTGCTTTTGTTTTACTGCGAATTATCTGAATAATAAAACAACTTCGGGTGACAAACTTCAACCGATCGTTGCTTCGTTCTCTCTGGAGTTTCCAGGCACGCCGGTGAGAACGCCCAAGCTCACCTATATCTTACGCGTCTAGCGCCCTTTCTACAAAGAAAATCAGTATTTCAACACTTGTATTGACGCAGATCTCGCGTACATTTCTGCTCGAACTTAGTTGAACATGTGGCCAAATCAACAGTGACCACTTTTGCTCATTTCGTGTCTAAATGCAGTATTACGTGCGTGTAAAACATTTTTACTCCTTAAAGATCCGGCATTTACAGCGACACGTTTATGTCAGACCGGTGAGAACCTGCCTTGCAGTGTGTGCTCCCCAAGACACACCCCGGCGACAAAATGTCGGGGATCATTGCAGGCATCGCGAACGTAACGGACGACCTGGTAGTAGGCGAACATTGTTTAACTGCGCGAAAAAACGGACCACAGACCACAGCGTTTGGCATAAACAAGGTGTTTTTTTTAAATTTATTTATTCGCGCACGCGCAGTGGTGTATGCTTGGTTGTACTTATATGTGGTCTTTGTGGAATAAACTTAAGTTGCAAGTCTGCGCCCGTCCTTGTTCCATGCTGTCTCTGTGGTCCGTTTTTTCGCGCAGTCAAACAATGTTCGCCAATATGTACCAACTCGCCCAACAACAAGTTCTTCTAGACCTGGTCGTATGATAGGTCCGGGGCGCCGATAACGGGCGTATTATGTTCTGACGCCTTATTTCAAGGCTGTACTTTTCAAACACACTTACCCGCTTAGGCTTATACCAAGTTGCGCTTAGCATTACTCACTTAGGACGCAAGAAAATACATCTTCTCTACGAAATGCATATTTTCTATTTCTCAAGGAACCAGTGGTTCGCAGACTTCGGTTCCCGGGTGCACACTGGTAATCGACGGCGGCGTACGATGCCGCGCGCTCACCGGTGTAGTCGGGCCAGTCGCCTCGCAGCAGGGCAGCGCCTCCGGCGAAGAGCAGCAGGTGCAGCTGCAGCACCGCCTGCGGGAAGGCATGCAGCACGGCCACCCAGATCAGGTCGCTGAAGGCCACGTCTTCCTGGCGGCCGATGAACAGGCGCATGTCCGACGGGTCGCCCATCATCATCATCACCTTGTCGAACAGCACGGACGACAGCCTGCGCGTGCACACAACGGGGCAGTTTTCTCGCTGTCGTGCAACGTGGTTACGGCAAAGCGGACCCACGTGGAACCGGTTTCCGACGAATTTTCGGCACGGCGTCGCGGTGCACCCGTTTTGCGCTGACGCCTCTACAGCGTAGGTGGTCTCCCAAATTCCCAATGGCATTCCGTCATCGACTATTTCCGCGGCGCCCATTATATCTCATGTCATTGACTTATCAAAGGAAAATACGTATTCTACCTCGATAGCTTTAGGCAATACTTTCACTTTCTTTCGTGAACCCGATGCCTCATTAGAGTGGCGATCCTTTTTTTGTACGCTGGCTTATTCAATGAACGCGTGCGGAAATTTATATCGCCGAAAATGATCGACCAAAAATAGCGCCCCTGATACCAACGGGTGTTTTGAAATTTGTTTTTGACCACCGACGCTTTTGAGACTCTAAATTCAACACAGTAAAAATAACTTGGCTTTTTCTGTGCATTTGAGCACGTGCACAGAGCGGTCCAATCGCCTAAGGACAAGCGGAGACATCGAAGTACGCCCAAAGGTAAGACCTCCGAAATTAGATTACGGCGTACTAGACCTAATAAAAAAAGAATGCTGTCATACCGCTTCATGTCCTGCTTTTCTACCATGAGCAGGCCAAGGCGTAATGGAGAGTCCGCACCTACATTTATTTTAATCCCCTTTCAATGTTACGTCCTATTGGTTTCCAATACTTAGAGCGAGCTGTCACTCCGAGGATTAAATGTGGACACTACCTATATTTTCGCTGTTAATACAGCCGAAAAGCCTACCACAGCATGTACGCTTTAATTTGTAACCGCAGGGAACACCTTTCGTCCTTGATGTCAGCGGAGACATGCCGCCGGGTAAAATGAGCACTCTATAATGCGGGGCGTGGACACGCGGCAAAAATACGTCAGAAATACGTTCTGTGCTCGGTTGCCGTATAAGTGAACCGCTCGAAGTAAAGCTCCGCTAGCGTGGTAGTGCACTCGTGACGAAGTTGGTTGGTTAATGGGGTTTCCCAAAACAACATAAATGCTATGAGAGACGCCGTACAGTGGATGGCGGAGGATTAGTTTTCACCAGCTGGGGTTCATAAACGCGCATTCAGTGCTTGGCACACGAACATACTTGCATTCCACCCCACAAAAATACGTCGGTCGCGAATCGAACCCACGACCTCTGGTTCAGCAGCAGAACGTCATACACACTATACATTTTGTGAGGGTATAAAAGGTGCTTGGTTTGTCCCATAGCTAAACCTTCATCCTTAATTAAAGGGTAAGGTTGAATCGTTGCTGGGAGACAAATGAAGTATTACTTTTTGACGACTTTTTGTGGCAAGTAAACATGATAGCTGTGACAGGCGACACGAAAACTACACTAGATAAACTTTCATAGCAATCGCTGTCAAACTCTCGTGTCAGGTATTTTGGTGTACCACAGATGGCCACGAATAAAAAAAAGATTTCAGCTACGGCTGCATTCATCGCAGGGTGTATCTAGAGCTCGCTATCATGCACAATAATTATATATGTATATATATATAGCGCGGAGGGTAAGGGTGCTAGCCATGGGACAAACCAGCACAATTAAGGGTGCAAAAGAAAAATAGGGTGTAGCCTCTGAGTAACAGCAGTGGGTCATGTGACGGGAGCGTTCGGGTGGGTCGACGTTGATGAACCAATTTGACAAGCAATACATGGGATAATTCAACGATTCTATTCAAATTCTTGTCTTTCCCACGCTTCCTCATCGCTTCGGGCGATTCTCCGCCTACGTTAACCATGATAGGCTGGTCGTGAATGATGGATAAGAAGGAAATAATCGAGCGAGAGGAATCGCTAGATTATACCAGCCCAGCTAGGTGTCCTCGGATCTATTGCGGTGGCTTAGTGGTTATGGTGCATAGTCCGCTGCTGAGCACGAGGCCACAGCGCCCTCATTCTCAAGGGGGCGGAATGTAAAAAAAAAGAAAAAAAAAAGAAAACCCGGTCGTGTATTGTACTTTTGATGTACAGTTAAAGAACCACAGGTAACCAAAATATTTCAGGAGCCTTTCACTATGCCACGCCTCATGGCCGGTGTGCAACTTCGTTACGCTACCTTAAGAAAGGGACAGGAAAAGGACCGTCTGCACGTGATGTCAAGGCCAAAGTAGTGTGCTACTTTCACAGAGGGGACTTACAGGTGCAATTATTTGCCAACTTTCCAAGCACATCCAAATCAGTAATTTATTCATTCCAGAGCACTCGGCATCGCCCCACCTACCAGGTTCCCACATCTGTCGGACAATACCGAGGCGGTGTCCGGCAGTGTCCGCACGGCTATGCGCCGGTGGTCGAACTCGCACATGATCGGATTCGTGGCGTCGCAACCACCCATGTGGTAGGTCTCTATACAGAGGTGTTTAACTACCTGTCGCAGACGCCTTTGTGGGGAATAAACATACCATTTTGTGAAATGCACATAAATGAAGTGTTATGAACGGTTTTGTTCGTGAGAAAAAACAGTGTACGACACGAGGTGACATATCCCGCGACTTGCGTACATTTCGTTCGATTGCAAAGCACGATGGCTTTTGCTGGCGTCATACGGAAACGATTGGTAGGGCAGGAAGTAGAAGAAAAATGAAACCGAAGTAGAAACCTTAACTTTTCCACAGACGCAGTCGAACTGCCATGCTATAAAAATTTTGCCTCATGTCATCTTATATAGTATCCTTGTATGCGTTGCAGCTGTACTAATGGGTCGCATGTAGGCAACACAAAATTGTCTCCGTGGAAAAGTCAGTGGAGCACCATATCGTACTTATCCAACGGTAATAAACTACTGCAGCTAGTGAAGCTGCTAGTCCAGTTAAGACTGTTATGCAGTTTAACCGGCACTACAGTACAGTCGTATGCTGTTAAAGGGATCTTTAACACTAAAAAGCGTGTTCTAGGTATCAAAAATGTGCGCTTATAACGGCATTCTGGGCACTCAAACAAAAATAGGCAGTTTGAGTGTCAAATATACGATAACAGAAACATGCGCGACAGATATGCTAAGAAAGAAAAAAAAAACACATTTGCCAAATTTTAAGAGATACACAGTCGCCGTTTATTCATAAGCCCCGTGTCATACATGCATGGCTTAGAGCGTGAAAGACTGCTGTGGCGTATCGCCACAGATCAGATGTTCCCGTGACAAAGCGCGGCGTGGAACATGATTAGTCAATCTTCGCTAAATAGCCACATCTGCCGGCTTATGGTACAATAAGTACAACAACCATACAAACGCTGCTGAAATACCCGAAGAACTTTATAATGCTTCTCGGAGTTGTGAAGGTCCGCGTCTAACAGAAGTAAATAAACAACTGCATCACCCACTACAGAAGCGAAAAACCTAACCTACTTAACGAAGGAATGAATTATTCGCAAGTTATGAAAGCATCCAAGTTCGGTTGCTGTATCCCTGAGCATCTCACAAATGACATCATGCGGATCCATATAATGGCAAGCTTTCGGCTTCAATTTCGAGCCACTCATGTAAAGAAACCTTGCGGCGGTTGTGGTGGTTCGAGCAGGGACGAGACGAGTGGGAAAATAAACGCTATATTACATGATGGAAGTAACAGAAAAAGTCACAGGCCTGCGCGGCACGCGCTGCACAGTCACAGCGTAAGCTGGTGGAGCGGCTCAAAGGTAGCTCCAATTTGGGCACCACGCACAACAGGGTCTTCGCGGCAGTCTATTCGCCTCGTTTTGACGAGAACGATCTGAACTGTCCGCCCGGCGTCGACGGCGAACTGCGGCTCGTAATGCTCTCTGCACAGCAGTCTGCTGAGCCCGATCAAGCCTTACAACTGCAACTTACATGTCGGGCGCGCCGCGTTTACAGGTACTTCAACTAGATGGCGCCACCATACTGGCGGAGGCTCGGCAGCTCGTGAGCGCGTTGATTGCGTGCCTCGTCTGAATTGCATATCGTCGTCTGCGCCTGCGGACGCTGCGTTTGCAGGCATCTCACCTAGATGGCGCCACCATACTGGTGGAGGCTCGAGTCGTCTCCTTCAGCGTGCTAGGCTTATAGGCTATTTTCCGCGGCCCGATAGCAAGCGCTTGCTGTGGATCAGTGGTAGAGTAAGTTTTTATGGGTGTTCTGTGGTAGAGTACCCGGCTCTCACGCCGCGGGCGCGGGTTCGATCCCGGCGGGAATCGGGTACCTTTTTTCGCGTTTCCGGCGATAGCGGTTACGCGGACGCCGCCGCCGGCGGCATCATAGCGAACCGAAACGGCAATTGGAATGCGCCCATAACAGCTTACGCTGTAAAAGAGCCACGATTTAAACGACGCACTTGATTATAAATCATTTGCATGGCTAAGCAAGTCCCTAGATCCCTAGAAGGGGAAGTGTCGTTGGCGAAAGCTACTCATGACGATCCAACCACGTGGCGGAGATCGATCACAGCCGTCAAGGAGCTACAGGTGCGGTGAACACGAGCCGCTTGCTCGGAGAGATGCGTACGCTGCCGCTGGGGCCCGAGGCCAGGAGCACCCGTGAAGACGGCAACATTGCGATTCTCTCTCGCAGGCAGGCACAGTGTTCGGAGAAGCAATTCGAACTGGAGTGGTGTCTGTCAGACGCGCGCATATTTGGAAGGCGAGTCACAACATTGAAGTAGGTGCCTGCTGTGAAAGAGTACCAGGAATAGTAAAGACCGTCAGTTATAACAGCTTGTTCCTCTGGCCTGAGAACCGGCAGAATACACCAAGAACTAAAGAGAGTGTGAATACAATGAGACAACCAACGCGTACCACCATGCAGTTGGCCAATCAAGGTAACAGTGACATTGATTGTACACGCGGGCCCCTCAAATGTAATAATAATGATCACCACAGTGCTAAACACCGACAGTTCCACCAGGTTTCTAGCGAGTTCGGGGGGAAATATTCGGGGGGGGGGGAATAAACAAAGGGGCATTTTTAGCTGCTAGAACAGTTGCAAACTGCCTAGTGACCTCTAATTACTGTTATAATCTGTTAAAATGCCACGACGTGGAAGCATAGAAAAAAAGAAGACATTTCCATGTCATCAGCTCTGTGAACCGGTCACAGGGTGACTGTGACCAGTTCACTGCTGGGAACATTGAAACGAGCTCGTTCCGCGCGCCATCCGGCAACTTCCCCTCTATCGAGACCAGACTGAGGGCTGCGCTTTATTTACAAAGCTTGGCCACCAGACGGGAAGATAGCGCGATGCGCCCTGCACATGCATTCTCTCTCGCTCTGGGAAAAAAAAAGTATTTGGAGGCACAGATCAATCATGAGTTACTCTCGTGCCTTATAAAGTGCGGCAAGAAGCCCGCTGAAACATCAATGATATCACCAAACGAGTTCGCACGCTGCATGACCCCGCTGAAAGCTATTCAGGCTTCCACAAGCGTACAAAAAAGCAATTAGATGCATATATAGAGTTGCTCGCCATGAAAAAGCAACTGTACAATTACCATGAAGAAAAAAAAGTGGTTGATCCTTCTTTCAGAGGAAATGGTCATAACGTGAAAGTTATGTATCCGTGTACCCAAGATACACGGAAAGCACGTGTATCCTAAGAAGCAGTGCAGCTGCGTCGCACAGTCACAAATATAAGTCTATAAATGTGCGCAGTCTTCTATTATTTACAGTTTCGCTCGCAGGGCGAAGCAGTGACAGCGATAGGAAGCACGCGAGGCCTGTGCTGGTGCGCAGCGTAAACTGCACATCGTAGGCTACCAGGCGTCATAGGTAGATCCGACGCGACGGTGAATGCGTATGGGGTGAAACTGCGTCGTTAGAGCTCCGGCAGCATCGCGCGCGAGCACCCATACGCATGTTCAAAAGGTGAACCGCCGCAGCGCAACCCGAGTGATGGCAGTTGTCGGGGGCAAACTTTGAAAAAAGCGCCATGAACGCCCACAGACGCCGACAGAGTTAGACCGCAAGACAAGACCGCAAGACTTCCAAGCACTACCACCTTTACTACGCCTATATGGTACTGGACTGAGGACACCGCCCACCACGCGTAATTCCTGGGTTTTATAAAAGTTTATTCGTCCTCCTCCTCTTCCTACCCTCATAGGTGTCCAGGCTGCCGGCCATATTGTCTACACAATTACTCAGTGAAAAAACGAATACTCGAATATCCTCATTACGACAAATATACCTTAACAAAAGCACAATTTCTTTAAGAAACCAAACCTTTCAATGCCTACTTTCCTAACCATTCATTAAGTAGACACAAAACGGCAAAGCATCACCGTCTCTCGAATTTGCGTGACGATCGATGATCGGGTGGCGTACGTACATAGGGCAGATTTTCTGTGGAGTCCGGCATAAAACGCTGTCGTGTTGAATAAAAATTTGTTTAGCAATATTGTCTTGAATTTGCATTCGCTTTTTCTACAGCCAAAAGGGGACAGTCACTGCCACTGGCATCGGCCATTGGCAGTGATATTTTCGTAGACGGCTACATTATTTGATAAATAAATAAATAAATAAATAAATAAATAAATAAATAAATAAATAAATAAATAAATAAATAAATAAATAAATAAATAAATAAATAAATAAATAAATAAATAAATAAATAAATAAATAAATAAGGTACCGGTGATTTTCGTCCCGCCTTCCAGCGGCAAGCACTCGAAGGAAGAGGAGGGAAGCACTCTTATCAGGATTGGAGAGGCAAAACACCGACCTCGACAGCACGACCCACGTGCGACCTTGACGCTGCTGCTCTCGAGCTGGCCGCGTTGTTCACCGCTAACCAAAACGCACAAACTTTCGTACGTTCCTTCGCGTTGTTATCGGTCACCGTGGCAGAGCAAAACCGTTTGGCGTCTATAGTTTACCGACACCGACTGCATCGTGTTTGTGATGTACGTAAATGCGCGTGCTTGCCCTTACGCATCCTGTAACACGATAAATTAGACCTTACGCCAGTTATATGAAAGAGAAAAGAGAATGGATGATTATCAAAACCCTCTATAGCGTTTGGCCAACAAGACCACAATCTTGAGGCAGCACATCTGATCTTTCCTGAGCGGGGGAGCTTGACAACAACGAGGGACGAGAAAATAGGAAATAGGACAACTGCGCTGTCCTACAGTACAGGCGTTGTGCTTAGCCGAAACGATTACAGCTCTAGAACAACAGTTGAGTCATGACATACTATATCGCACAACTTTCCATCCTGTAGAACGTATACACATCGAAGGCACTGAGTTACCGTATTATTGGCATATCATCTCTGATACAGCAGCGTGACTGCGCTAAAGTTCTATATTGTCCCTCTAAATGTGGACGGTTGTTTGCTCACAACTGGTAGTTGTGAAACGTTCAAGCAGTTTTAGTTTTCACAACTTCCAGTTGTGAAACTTCTGACTTCTAGTCGGAAGTAGAAGTCCGAAGTTTCACAAGTCAAAGTGACTAGAAGTTTCACAACGACATTCGTCGAGTGATATCTGTGGAGTCCTTCGTCTTCGGGTAGAACCGATAATGCGCGATATTTTGCACCCCGAACAAAATTAATAAAAATCGGGTTAAATCCAATTTCTCCCCGAAGTTTGCCCTTCCCTAAATAATAATAATTAATGCAGCCGTTGCAAAAGTAATGAACGCTGCCCACCTTTTGCGAACAAGTGCTTGAGATGTATCATAATAATAATAGTAATAATATTGATATGTAACTATGGTGTATGCCTCGTTTTCGCTTATCCCTCCAGCAATAGCCATGGATATTTAAAGATATAATATATTCAGCGCCTACCCACGTTTTGTGAACGAAAGCTTGTTGCTTCATTCGTAGCCGCGTGTAACTGAACACGACCATTGGCGCATTGCATCGCACTTTCTTCATATCGCATACACGTAAACGGCGGTAATGCGCTGGGAAGTGAAATAACGCGACGCTGAAGTGCTTTGCATTGCGAACGGTAGCTGTGACACTGAAAAGATGTCTACCCAAATACATTACGTTCAAAGAAGGGTAATTCCGTTAATTTTGTTACAAGAAGGGTGTATCGAGAACCAGTAAAGCAGAACAACAGGCAAGGACGGAAAGCCCGACAGGTCTAGGATGGAAACAGAAATGCTCACAATGCAAGTGACAATGTACGTCAACAAGGGCTCGCCAGATAAGGAAACGCATTGCGTCTTCTGGGAAGCCTACCCGTGCACACTACTTTTTGTACTTTTTTTTTTTTCATTTATTAAATCGACTGACAACTGGCCAGAATGTGTTGCGAGACGTTGATGGAAATAAAATAAGCATCATTATTAGTGATAGAATACAGCACGCTATTCGCGATTTAAGTAGGAATTATAATTTTAAATTGGCAAAGAAAGTCTCAAAAACGAAGAAGCGGCGCGAACTGGCGGAGAAGCCTTGGTACTTCGGATTTAGTATATGAAAATATACTCTACGTAAGTCGGTCGTTATTAAGTACCGCATACGTATTGCTTAAAATTGCAGTTCGTAGATTATTAGGCTTTTGCGCTTCATTCTATGCGTATTAGGAAGTTTAAAAAGTACACGCTAAGGAGCGGCGCTCGCGTCTCTCAATTCGTGGCGGGGCGCGTGACTGCTTTTGTACGCGCGCGAAATTCTGAGCATGTATGCGAGATGAAATCATTTGTTCCAGCTCTCTGAGGCCTTCGAGAATCGACATGCATCGGAAATCAAAAGCGCGCGCGACGCTATACGGCAACACGTTGAACTACGTATCACGTGTAAATGCGTTGTATCACTTTAGAGAACTTAACTTGGCTTCACTAAAAACCCCATTGAAACAAAAGCTGTTGGATAGGAAACCACGAAGCCCGTAGCTATTATTGTAGAAATAATTTAACGCTTCGGGAGGCAGGAATCGCAGGAACATCGGCAGAACATTACTATTCGGGAGCAGTTAGTACTTTAGCTAACGAAGACCCTCATCTAGCTCTCGATAAAGGGCATGCCATCGTATTTCAGTAGCTGCCAGGGCACCATACCGGCATTGCTGCTAATGACTTCACCGTCGAGATTGCCCGGTCGGCCCATGAAGGAACTCGAGCGGTTCAGATCATGCCCCGTACCAACGCTGCAATAATTTTTTTCTTCTGGGTCGAACTATGCCACACATTTATTGGTGTACTCCTAATCTCTCGAATTGTTGTCCGCACACATTGGATCCTTCCTTAAGGCTGCAACTGTCATCACGATTATCTCGCAGTGACACCGCATTGTTTGCGCCGACTTTGGCTATAAGCATCGCATTTTCAAACGCTTACTAGTTGCTCATTGGAATGGCTGACACGTCTATGTGTGACTCTTGTGGGAGCGAATACCTGTTCCCGTTACCCCGTCCAGCGCCGCCTTTTTCGTACAGCGTTTCACCGGCTGGCGTCCAATTACCTCACACATTTAATTATATTGAAGAGGCCCCACACGAGGCCAACCATGCGAGACACGCAGACAGGCCAAAACCGAGCGGGAGCAGTAAATAAAGCGCCGCATCAAAAAAATGTCGCAGTTTCGCCCGAACGGCGAAGCATCGATTGCGATAGCAAATTAGTAGAGAGCTATTCGGAGTAGGGATAGTAGTTTTATAGGCTGCATAAACTTGGACACATTCGCTTACTAACTGAATTAACAACCGTGGTGTCAGCGCGCACAAGCAAACATGAATAGATCACACTGAATGACCGCATGCAGACAACGACTGTCAAAACGCTGGCAGCAAGCGGAGCCGCCGCAGCGGGCGAAGGTTCGCGCGGTCTATCGCTTCAAGGGAAACTGAGCGGCGGATGCGCAGCGCATACAAAGGTCAGAGCCGTGTGGAGATAAGAGATGGTGCGGGCGAGCGCCAGCGCCGGGCAAAGTGCAGAGGAGTTGTGCAGAGGAGACGTTGTTGGCAGAGGAGAAGCTGCCCCCCCCCTCCCTCCCGCGCTGCCTTCCCGCTTTCTTGCTTTCGCGTGGGAGATTAAGTGGCCAGTTCCCCTTCGCCCGGTTGCAAGATAAGCATTTGGTGAAGCAGCACAGAGTCGCCCCGCCTCCCTCCCTCCCTCCCTCCCTCCCTCCCTCCCTCCCTCCCTCCCTTCCTCCCATACCCCCACGGCCTTTCGCGCGACGGTCGCGTTTGCTTTCCGCCGTGCGTTCGCTCTCCGAACCGGGTCCATGGTTCCAATTCAATTCTAGGGCTTTACGTGACGAAACCACAATCTGATTATGAGGCACGCCGTAAGGGGGGGGGGGAACTTTGGATTAATTTTGGCCACCTAGGGTTCTTTAACGTGTACCTAAATCTAAGTACACGAGTGTTTTCGCATTTCGTTCGCATTGAAATGCGGCTGCCGCAGCTTGGGTCGAACGCGTGACCTCGAGCTCAGCAGCCCAACGCCATAGCAACTGGGCTACTGTGGCGGGTCTCAGTGGTTCCAGCAAGACGCTATTAACACACTGTGCCGAAGATGTTTATTTGTAAATTGCGTATCCGTGCTACTTCTGTCACAGCGTTTGAGCACAGATGTGCCTTTATTCAAGCCGAAAAATACGAGCTCTGGCTGTCTTGACTTGGTTCAAATACGAGCTCTGGCTATGGTTGGTTCATGTTCATGGCGGCATGACGGCTTGGATAGAAATGAGATGGCATCAATTTCCGCGCTGCGCTCGCGCCATAATATAGGTCTTCCCTTTCCTTGTATACCTATCCCGCTTAAAAAAGCGCTACGCTTAAAAATTGCCATTATAGTCTTCACGAGCTTATTATCTTCATCCACGCCACTGACCCAGTAGTGTTGCTCATTTCGTAGTTGGTATTAAGAGGACAGCGATAACGTTATGTCCAGAAAAAGAAAAAAAAAAAAAAGATTGGGCTATCGGCGATGCGAAAAGATACCGTTTCTATTCGGTGCTTTTAACCGCGATAAAGCGATTGCTGATATTTATACGCTGATAAAGCTTGCTTTGTGGCCTGTTATCCGCGCTTACCTATGCATGTGCTATACGTATCGAAATTCCAAACGCAGGAGCGTCTGAAAAGGCTTCCTGTAGTTGCATATCAGGGCCGGTATTTTTGCAGCGAAGCCTTTCCGATGCTAATGCCTTTTCGCGCTCGGTCAGTGGTCACAACGACGGTTCGCTCACGTTATCAACGGGATCAGCCGGCTGTGAGCGGTGGATGATAAGACTAGTATAGAATAAAGCATAACGCATCGCTACAAAATACCAGCCCTGTTTATACGTAGACGAAGAGAGCGTAAGTTTGCTTACTCGGACAACTGCAGCTTATCACATCGTTACTAAATTCGTATGGCGCAATTGATAAATAGCGTAAAGCATTGGAATAATTTTAGGAAATAAACGAAACGTTTCATGAGTCATGATAGTCGCTGTGCGGATGGGTGCGTTCGAATAGATTTTGACCATTTGGAGTTATCTGACATGCACTAGAATTTCAGTATACAGGTGCCTTTAATAATTGCGGTCGCATCTGAATGCAGCTGGAAGTCAAGTTCAACCTTACGGAAAGCAGCTAAATGCCCTGTCCCGAGCACAACCACCGTAATATCACACACCATCAAGCTATCAGTAATGCCCCGGAAGAAGCCTCCCGATCTGTAAGGCAACCAGAAGACGCCGCTCATGCTGAATACAGTCATCGCCTCCGCAAGAGCAGGAATCTCTCCCAGCACACTCCAGTTGGCGACGCGAGGCATGGTTGGTTCATGTTCATTCCTCATCAAGGTTATAGACAGCGAAGTGAAAGAAAAATGTAGCCAGGAGCTTGCTACACTTTCCACTGTTTACGAGTTGTTTATTAGCATTACTACGCAAACGGAATCAAAGTACAAGCAATTCGTCCTTAAATAGGTTACGAAAGAAATGCATGGAGATGGATTCAAGCCCAGGAACTTCACGCGGAAGCAAGACACGCTATCCACTGCGCCACACAGGATCAATGTTTCAGCTGTTGAAACATTGGTCTCTATATGTTGTTGCGACAGTCGAAGTCCGAGCGGCCACGAAGGTTCCATGTATGGTGCCGTGCCAGGTGCCGAGAGGAGGAGATATCCAGGGAGATTAGAAAAACTGTTTTATATACAAATGTACATATGGTATATTACATATTACAAAAAGGGCTCCATGATATTGGAGCCGTCTACGTGCTAACATCTTTGCATGTAGTAGCGTTTACATCTCCGAGCGTTCTACATGGTCGAGCGTTCTCTACATGGTCAAGCGTCGCTGTTTTATCCATTTCGTTTCCCTCTTTCACTCGACGAGGGAATACACTGTAGTTCGTTTAGATAATCACCATCTTGGATCTGGTGGCCATATTCCGCACGTGATGTGTCATCGTTTCCCGTCAGGCTCCGCCTCCAATCTTGCTAGGTCGCCCCCGAACACAGGCAGCGGTTGACACTTTGGGAACCGAACGTTGATGTCGTTACTGGTCCCTTTCAAGATTCGCCCCTCCATAGCGGTCAGTTCGCGGAACCAGGGAGGGCGGTGGCTGTCTCGAAAGGGCGTAGCTTGGCACGTAGCAGTCGGCGCCGGGCCTCGTCGTGGTTCGGGCGGCTCTGGTAATTCACGGAACCGCACCAAAGGGGCGACGCTGCCGTTTAGCGACGCATGAGGTAGACCGGAGACCAGCTGCTAATCCCTCAGTCCCAGGTGACAATTCTCGGCCGCGAGAAAGGAGCGCCAGATTGGCGCGTCTGAGTCGGCGCCGGCCTCCTTTGTCCCGAAGGACCGCCAGACACAACAATGTATAAATTGTCGAGAAGCTCGAACTGCTTCATTTCATGAGAAACCTTGCACGAGAAAGTGCATTCGTTACACTTGAAACCTTTAGCTGTAGCGAAAATGCTAGTAGGTGTACGAACACCTTTCGTATAGGGTGTTAATTCTTGCATTAGGGTGTTAATCTTGTTTATTGTATTTGTATTTTCTCGCACACACCCTTACGATAGGGCGAGTAAAATAGCTGCTAACTGGTTGTAATGAAAGGTGTAAAGTTGGAAAATGCGATTTTAACACCTCTAAGGGTGTTAAGATATTCAGTGTGATACGTGCCCACTGAAGTTGCAACCTTGGCGAAAAATACGAACACCGTTACAGCGCTTTTATCCTAAACACACATTGTGCAAGTGTACGTATATATTATTAACCGCGTCAGCGCTTATTCGGACACCATCCGCGCCGTTCTGCCAAACTTGTAACACCTGCGGCGTTGCAGAAACTTAGGTGCTATACTTCTTAATAAAACCGGTGGATATCACTAGGTCTTAGATTAACAGGTGTGTGCATTTTATAGATACTCATGAGCCGACTTTATACACATGTATTAAGTCGTTATTCATTGTTAGATTACGATGAAGAAAGATGCGGCCAGTGGCACTACTTAGTGGTTAAATAGCCAGCTCACTGAGGCTGGCACTTTCTTCAGCGCGAGAAATTTTTTTCCACACGGACGTGTTGACTCTAAGATGCGCAGTGTGTATAAGTATATGAACTGTCGGCTCAAGAATTAGGATAGTTGGTCAAATGTTCATGCCATTTGTGCATACAGTCCGGTATTGCAGGACACCCGTTGTCTTGCAGTGACCTTAGCAGTCCGACATAAGCAGCTGCAGATACAATGAATTGTTACGGAGACGCTGGCTTCGGGCCACTGCTGTAATTAACCAATTCAAATGAAATTAATTTTGCAAGGGCTTTCTTGGTTGTCCGCCAGGCGTTTAATTTGCCCACCAGAAGATGATGCTTGCATAAACTACGGGATGCAGCTAACGTGCAACTTTCGAGTGCTCCTGTAGATGACAAACAACGAACATTACAAGCGTTTGATGCTATTGGCCTCCTGCGTGACCAATGACCGCGCTGCGAACGGCGTTCCGGTGACGTCAGCAGGGGAACTCGCCTTTGTCGTTCTGCCAAGCTCTGGGCAGAAGAGCTACATTTTCATCTGTTTGCTCGCACTTCGACTGCGTGCCCGCACAATACCGTGCTCTCCAATTACTACCTGTTTTTTTCAAGTGTTTTATAAGTGCCAGTATTAGAAGAAAGACGAACGTTATATATTTCCTGTTTCTTCCATAAAACCACCCGACCGTGTAACCCAGTTGCTATAGCTTTGCACTGCCGAGCGGGAAGTCGTGAATTCGATTCCGGCCGTGGCAGCCGTATTTCGATGGCAGCAAGAAAAAAAAAAAAACGCTAATGTGTTTAGATTAGGTCAACGTTAAAGAACCCCCAACTGGTCAAAACTAATGTGGAGTCTTCTACTGCGGCGTGCCTCGTAATCATATTGTTGTTTTGGCACGTAAAACCCCAGAGTTTAATTTTGTTTATATAACCACTTATTTTTTTTTTTTGACACGACCTCGTGACTCGGTCATAAAATATCACGCCGCGTGAGAGTAAGCGACAGTCTACGCATGCAGCTTTGTAAACGAAGCACGATCGCAGGGCTCATTCGTAAGATTTATCGTCGACTTAGAGGCATCGCAGTTGAATGCGAATTTTACATTTCGCTCATAATTCTAGTCACTTGGGGATGCATGCATAAAACGTTTGCGGACAAGAACAATCTCATAAATTCTGTGACAAGTGGCTTATTGCGAACATTAGTTACACCACGCATTATGTTTCACAGTCGTCAATCGTGCTTTACAATATTTTCTTGCAAATAAATCTGATTACTACTTTGCAATGCCAAAATTTTGTTTATTTAAGTTAGCATGAGACTATCTCTGTTCAGCGCACTCTCAGGCTACCGAAACCACTCGATAAACATCACCTTTATCAACTTAAGAAAAAAAAGTTATAAAAAAAAAACGCAGCGATACCTGTCAACATTTTATTGAGCCTTTGTTCGGAAAGTGCTAAAGCTTTTTTTTTTTGTGCAAAGAAAAAATTGCACGATACGTCTGGAATCTGACACCCAGCTGCACAATTTCTGTTTTCACGATTTGTTAGTTCTTTTTGGGCAGGTTCGGCTTGCATCGTGCCGGACCATTTAAAGCTGCTGATTCATCACTTACCTGCCTAATGCCACATTGTAACTAAATACCACATTTTGCTACAATGTCACAGCGACAATGGAACAGCAATGACGAGAAACTAGCGCAGTACACGCACGCATATGCACTAATGGCTAGCAGACGACACGAGGAGCAATCCTAATAGGGGCAACGACGGCGACTCTACTCGATTTCGCAGGGACTAGTGCTCTGGAACATTCCGTACATAATGTTCTGCAAACCTGCAGACTCGCATTTTAAAAACTCCAGCAGGGCAGGTTGGTCGACAGCGTCAAGTTTCCTTACCGCTGACGTCACACATGAGAGGGCGCCACTCAAAGATCTCGGGGACGTTCAGCAAGAAACTTTTACAATATTGGTGGAAAAAAAAGCGAGGAAGAGATTGATACGACCGGATGTTACAGGCATAGATAACGGTACAAAGTAGATAGATAAGTTTTGAGGAAGAAAAAAATATTAAGATGTATACAAATAAACTAGAATGATAACTGATTAAATCAAGCAAGCTAGGTGAGTAATTGTCACCGCCCGATTCAAAGAGGATGCCAATAAATCATCATCATCATCGGAACAAATAGTGCAGACTGCGCTTAAGCAGACCATTTCAGACTATTTTTCCCCAGTCGAGAAGGTATTGTTGTCGAATATAGACGTGCTTATCAAATTAAGAGTGTGGACTTACAACAGCGATGGGCTGCTGAGCACGAGGTCGCGGGATCGAATCCCGGCCACGGCGGCCGCATTTCGATGGGGGCGAAATGCGAAAACACCCGTGTACTTAGATTTAGGTGCACGTTAAAGAACCCCAGGTGGTCTAAATTTCCGGAGTCCCCCACTACGGCGTGCCTCATAATCATATCGTGGTTTTGGCACGTTAAACCCCATAATTTAATTTTTTAATTTTTACAACACCGACCTAAAACACATGCAATATATATTTTTTAATATTCCAGCAACGTGTTCAGGAACATAAAATTGTCGTGCTATGTCTGAGAAGGTGGTGGTCTGCAGTACATAACCAAAACTACAATACCACGACATTGCTATGACGCCGCCATCGACGTCTATATGCAGCGTACTGTCGTATATCACCACGCTTATGCGCCTAACCGTCATTTGAAGTGTAGAACGCAGAGACGCGGCCACCGTTTTTTTATTCCCGATGCTGGTGCTTGGGCTGCAAGAGTAAGTGATGATAAAGCAAAGTGTTGAATCGTGCCAGACGACAGGGTCAGCCTCAATGATGGGCTATTAGGAGCTACTGTTATCACAACAATAAAGAAACATTGCGAAGCGTAAGCTCTTCTTGAAGCATGCCTGGCATGACTTTTTTCAGACGAATTGTGAAGACAAGTATTTTACATGTTCCTGCATCTAAAAAAAGTTTTATTCCGAGTTGAAAGCATGCTCAATAGGATGTGTAGAAATATTCAATGTGTCAGAAAAAATTGTACTGCTGGTAACAAAAATATGGAATAGGGATGGACAAATGTTGCAAGCGAAGTTGGCATTGTAGTTTCGTATTGATGGCAAAATGATAACGCATGCTGTTTCGCCCTATGCAGCAAACAATGTTCCCAGGCTACATTCATCAAGAACGTATTCAATGCTTCGAATATTTTTGTACGTAACCGTTAAAATACCATGAAATTGTTGTTCTTCTTCCTGGGGTTTTATGTGCCAAAACCAGTTCTGATTATGAGGCACGCCGTAGTGGAGGGCTCCGGATTAAGTTTGCCCACCTGGGGTTCTTTGACGTGCACTGCAACGCAAGCACATGGGCGTTTTTGCATTTCGCCTCCATCAAAATGCGGCCGCCGCAGCCGGGATTCGATCCCGCGATCTCGTGCTCAGCAGCGCAACGCCTTAGCTGACTGAGCCACCGCGGCGGGTTACATCGAAATTGTAGCAAAATAATTGTTTCGCTACTATTACGCATACATACCAGGCTGAATTATGGAAAGAATATCAGACAGACCAAGTACAACAGATGTGCTGTCTTTTTATCCTATTTCTGAGTAGAGCTGCAATTGGAGCCAGTTGATACGTACATGTCTGGATAAGCGCGTCATCAATCACTTTATCTGCTAAAAAAATTTAATTCATGCAGGGAATGTAAGAAAAAGAAATGGTCATCCTTCTTCCGACTGCGTTTGGGAATGCAAGAAAGGGAATGTGCATGTGTGCTGTACTTTTATCTTTCTTCGCGCAATCATTTTGTTAACACGCATGAAAAAAATATGTATCAACAGATCGTCAGAAATAAACAGTTGCTAGGTCGCGGTGCTGCACGCTTCGTCCAGTTTTGTCCCTGCGATTAACGGCGCGTTTAGCCAAACCATTTCTGAGGACATTTTGCAAGATTCCGTTTTGATCAATGATGGGAATGATTTTACAAGTGCTAAGTTTCCAGTTGACGTGAGTAGAAAGCTAACTGCGACTGTAGTATTAAGATTATCACAGAAGTGGCGAACAATTTTCTGGCGATATTTACAGAACATGTCCTGCCGCACTCTTACCTGCATGCCAGCCGCAAACCTATGCAGCTGCGCTACTTATTGTAAGAAGAAACGAGCGAACAGAGGCTGTCGTTAGCGGTACCAACACTATGGGTCACGCCTTACATACAAGCTTCAGATTCGTTTTGTTCACAAAGTTACAGAGCCGCTCTTTAAAAGTGTCTCGGGAATCTGACGTAAGACCCTTTTCTATACCTTTAGATATCGCGAATGAATTCGGGGACCGATGATCGAGTTTATTGGTGGGAGATCCACACCAGTTAAAGCATATCCACACAGCAGCGGCGCGACCTTACCGTTGAGACCTTGCGGAGTTGTGATCACGCCTCGGCAATGTCGCAAGGGCAAGATTGCGCGCCATGATCAGCGAACACGCGGGGTTTCAGGGCATGAAGCGCGCAATTCTTCGATGCGGAGAAAGGCGCACTCACGTGAGAAGTGGCAGGAAGTGGAGCAGTGGCAGTGTGACCCAGTACCAGACCAGCACCAGAGCCCTCATGAAGTGCTCCTTGATGCTCGCCAGGACCACCACCGAGTAGACGCGGGTCACGAAGAACAGCAGCGACGGTGCATGCATCAGGCCTACCGTGATCACGCACAGCCACGTCCGTTCTTCGTAGTATGCTACGGCGAGCATCGCGTTCGACACGAGAACGGCGGCCAGCAGCACGAAGGCCAGCGTCGACGGCGCGGCCAGTGCTCCGCATCCCATCTTTCTGGCCCTGCGGTGCCCGGCCTCTGCGCTGCGGTATGTGGGCCATGGCGAGTCGTCCTCTGCCGCGGTCGCCTCGACGTGGCTGTTTTCTTCCTCTTGCTCCTTGGCCGCCGCCGCAGCCAAGGCTGCGGCAATCTCCCTCTCCTTGACGTCCACTTCGTCCATAAAGAGCTGCACGACGTGCTGCTCAGAGATGGTCAGCTCGTTGGATGTTGATCGTGGTGTCAGAACCGGTGTGCCGCTGCTCCTGCTGATAGCGTTGCTGCTTGATGGCGAGCAGCCAATGGACGTCGCCTGCGTCAGTTGGTGCTGCTGCTGGCCGTCGGACCCGCCGTCCGCGACACTGTCGCGGGACGGAGGCGAGCTGAGAAGTTCGATGAAAGCGTCCACGTCGTTCCCAGCCACGCCTTCTGCGAGGCTCCGGCTGCCGAAGGCACTTGAAGCAGTGACGCGCGCCGGCGGTTCTCCTGATACACGACCCTGCCTCGAGATTTTGACCCTGCTGTACCGCTGTAGCCGCGGGTTTGGACGGGACTGTGAGCGCGCATTGCCGAGAGCGCCGCACGTGCAGCGACAGGGTGACCCGTAGCTCATGTAGCCGAGGCGCCCGCCGGACACAGACGGCCCGTCGGCGACGCTACACAGCCATCTGTGAGCGGTCGAGGCAGCGCTGTCGTCCAAAGCTGCGGTGTATGGAAACTTGCCTCGGCGGCTTGGCACATGAAGCGGTGATCTCTCTCGCAAGGCTACGTCGTCCCTTTTCTCGATTTCGATGAGTGCAACCAGTTGCGAGTCCTTTTCATGACAGAGCTTGCCCTTGCACCGGAAAGCACGGACGGTGATCAAGTTGTGCATAGGTTGGGTATGTTCACCACAACGATCATTGCACGCTGCGTGTAGCGCGCAGTGTGCCGCGTGGCGAATCACCGCAGCGTTAACTGATGTGGCCTTCCTTCGATGTCACGTGGGCCAGCTGTCCTGCCGGGGCGAGCCACCCGGCCGCGCGCAGGGGCTATCCCGGGTCCCCGGCGCGTGCACGCTTGCGGCGCTCGTATGTCGTGCGCCCGTTATGCAGCACGGATGCGTCCTTCCCCGTAGCGCGGGGCACCCGACCGTCTCGACTGACGCACGGGCAGTGCCCGTGTGCGGAGGGCCTTGTTGAGATCGTTCCGCTTGTATCGAGGGCTCAGAAGGAAAGATATACAATCCCCTTATCCAGGAGAGCCGCAAAAGAGCTCGCAACGACGACGCACTATCGCCTCTCCTTTTCTCGCCGCCCGCCTGCGGCTGATAACGGCGAATAATTTTTCTTGGCTCATTCTTTGGCTTGTGCGTTCTTGCCGCTTCTTCGCCGTCCTGCCGCGCACTCTTTCCCCTGTATTCTCGCTGCTTCTTTTTTTTTTTGTTTTATGCACCTGTTATTTTTTTTTTTTTGCTTCTAGATGTCATTCGTAAATTGCTGTTTCCGCCCGTTCCACATGGAACAACATCATCGTCACTGCTGTAAGTCTGCGGCCGAAAGCGTCTCCCTTTCTTTCTCAGCTTAGCTTTGAGTCGACGTTAACGCGTCCTCTTATCGAGTGTTTTCTCTGTTTTACTTACATCCCCTACTAGGGAGTGGAAGCCTCTGTTTTTTGCTCCATGCATCTATAGATAAAAACAAGGCGCGGAGTTTGACCCGTTGTGTTCGAAAGGTCCATCTGGTCCATTCACTTGTGGCTTTGCGTGTTCAACGCAGTAAGCGGCTGCCCGCCAGAGCGAAAACTTTCGTACGCGGCGCGTGTGTGGCGCGCTTTTCACCTCATCTTTGAGGATCGTGCTGCCCTTCGCTGCGTCTTACGTCGGACACGTTCGCAGCATTGGAGTTTGTGGCTTCGAGTCAGAAAGATTCAGTCGTCGCGAGCTTATCTGTTCTGCCAACAGGCACTCGTGTCGTCACGTGAAATAGTATCAAGGAGTACGTACACTGTTTTGGCGCGCTGGACGCACACGTGCCTGACGACACGAGGAGCGCAGTCTGTAACGGATGCGGTATCGACACAGATAATCTCGCCCTCTTATTCTGAAGCGTCAATTCGCACGTCATCTTTGCCAAACACCAAACTTGCGTAGACTACTTGTATCAGTGAGATGATTTAGCCAAGAGTTGCTGAAGCCAGGGAAAACACGGGCAGTGCTCTGATGGCAAGGAAAATTTACCTTACGTTTTTTTTTTTTCATACTTGTGGTAAGTTGACGAGACAGAAAATGGAAGACAAAGCCGAATGTGTGTTCACGTTTTGTGCCGTATTTTTAGACATGCGCCGTAGAAAGTTCCATGCAGCAGGATATTGCAATGGGAAAAGGGGTCAGTCCGGGCACCATGGCTGCCGCACTAACCGCTATGTGCATCGTCGATCTTCCAGCGCATAAATTCGAGTTTGTAATCTGACTGCAGGCTTTGTGAAATGACCGAGAGGGAAAAAATATGAGGGAAAGCAAGAAGAGAAAAAAGGTTTAATGAAAGAAAAGATGGAGAGGCTGGCCGCTGGAGCGCGCCTCTGGCCTGCTACTCCACACTGGGATAACGGTTGAGAAAAGGAGGATGCGGTTTTCTAAACGGCAGTGAGCGATCGAGAAATGGAAAATAATAGAGAGGGATAAGAAAAAAAAAGTAAGAACGCAAATAGCCCACTCAACCAGAAGCGACGCACAAACTGTCGAAACGTATCCTTCTGGTAGTGGGCGAAGGTTCTTAGACGATGGTCCCAGGCTTGTGTGGGCCCTACATAGCAATAGTAGTTTTTTTCCCAGAAAGGTCCTAATATACTAATCGAAAAGGGAGTTAGCGAAGGAGACGCAATCTATATGTTGTTACTCACAGCATCCATGCAAGAAACCTTATTCGTGATGATTACGTAATACGTATGTCAAGAACGGAGACCGCGTTGTCAACATGGTTATTGAAGGCAAAACTGTCTTGTGAAGCACGAGTAACTTAGTAGACGACGTCAAAGGAATGTGACTACTGAGTGCAATCTTCAAATTTAAATTTCGGGTTTGAAGACTAAGACAGCAAAATTACGGCAGAACCCATCTCACGATGACTGTCGACGGTAATGCGATAGCATTGAATCTATATAGAGGGTGTCCCAGCTATCACGCAGCACGATTTAAAAAAGGAGGAACGGCGTTACACGAAGCAAACCTTGTGCACCTTGTGCGTATTGTTTCCAGTGCAGTGGAGTAGCCGCCAGTAATTTTTTTCGTTACTGAGATTTAATTAGCTAATTGTAATTAATTATCTAACTCGAGAAGTACTGTCCTAATTATCAAAGTGTCAAGGAGAAAGTTGTAGAGCAACATGTAAAACTCCCGATACAGCCTTCTGTTGCTCAATACGTGCTACATGTGTTTTTCCGAGCGTGAAAGAAGCCCGCGAATACACGCAGAATTGCCGCGCGACTGGCCGCTCGAGGCACTTTGCGTGTATTCGCGGGCTCCATGTCTCGTTTTGTCAACGTGCGGTGATATCATTTCTGGTGAAAGAGCCAATGTCGACCCGCAGTATATTATATAAGAGGCTTAGCTTGCATATGGCGACGCGTGAATGAGCTCGAGCCAAGTGTGAAGATGCGTCAGGTATTTTGACTACGGCCAGACAAGCATGGACGAACAACCTCGGAGTGGTCCATACAGTCATCACACAACAAGTCAGTCAAGGCACTCTTGAAGTTTTTGCGTTCGAGTGAACTATTTGACCGACTATAGTTCCTACGGACGTTTCAAACCTCCTCTACATTAAAAAAATTATTTTCGTCTCGCCGCTATTCTTTTTCTTTTTTCTTTCCGTCTTTCATGTCCCCTTACCCCCCCCCCCCCCCTCCCCAGTGCAGGGTAGCAAAGGCGAATGTTTTCCGGTTAACCTCCCTGCCTTTCCCACCCCGTTTCTCTCTCTCTCTTTCGGAGTTGTCGGCCTCGGTAGCCGCTGCTGAAGCCAAGAAGCCCGTTGATGCACTCAGCTATAAGGAGAGAGGCGAGTAAAAACAGACGAAATAACGAGAACGCTTGAAAAATGAAACAGTGCAGGTCAAGAGATGATTGAAAGCTTAGATAACCAGTAAATAAATGCTGATCGATACGCTCGAACGTTGCTGAAGATCCATTACTCACTGCGCGAACTGCAAGAAAAAAAAAATGTCGCAGTTTCGCCCGAAAGGCGAAGCATCAATTGCGATAGCAAATTAGTAGATAGCTATTCGGAGTAGGGATAGTAGTTTTATCGGCTGCATAAACTTGGACACATTCGCTTACTAACTGAATTAACAAGGGTGGTGTCAGCGCGCACAAGCAAACATGAATAGATCACACTGAATGACCGCAGACAACGACTGTCAAAACGCTGGCAGCAAGCGCAGCCGCCGCAGCGGGCAAAGGTTCGTGCGGTCTATCGCTTCAACGGAAACTGAGCGGCGAATGCACAGCGCATACAAAGGTCAGAGTCGTGTGCAGATAACAGTCGGTGCGGGCGACCGCCACAGCCGCGGGCAAAGTGCGAGCGCAGTTGCTGGCAGAGTAGAAGCTGCGCCCCCCCCCTCCCTCCCTCCCGCGCTGCCTTCCCGCTTTCTTGCTTTCGCGTGGGAGATTGAGTGGCAAGTTCCCCTTATGCCCGGTTGCAAGATACGCATTTGGTGCCGGAGCACAGCGTCGCCCCGCTTCCCTCCCTCCCATACCCCCACGGCCTTTCGCGCGACGGTCGCGTTTGCTTTCCTTCGTGCGTTCGCTCTCCGTGATAGCGCGCGTCCCCCGCGCGCCTTCGCTCGCGCATACGGCGCGCGGCGACGATTTTATCGCCCTTAGACTTTAAACGGAACCTCACGGCGACGGCGACGGCAGAAATCCGGTTGAAGTGTCCATATAATTGCTATCGCAATAAAAATTACCTTGCCGCACGACAAGCGGCGTGCACTCACACTCCTCGTTAAACAGTGAAGAGAATTGGCGGAGACAAGAGAAGCGCTTTAACACCTGCCGCAAACGAGATCAAATGCGAAGCCAATGGCACGAGACACCGCAGGCGATAGGTGCAGCTGTGCTTGACCGTCTCTACAAGGCTGAGGCGGAGTTCTATATTGGAAGGGTACTTCCAACCTTCCAAATTGGTCAGAAAAATGCGTGCAGCCAAAGAGAGACTACGTAAAAAAATGAACGAAAGTCTGTAAACAGAAGTGACAAAGTTTCGCTTCAGCACGCAGTGTAATCATTTTTGAAAAGTGGACGCTGGTTACTTTCAGTACGACTTACCGTCGTACATAATGTACACAAGAGGCGCTGTATTAATGCACATAAATTGCCGTTATTTCAAACTAGATGCTTAATGTTTTATAATACCATCTCGTGCTTAATCTTGTTCTCTCTATTTCTCCTCCGCCTTTTTTCTTTGGTATGCAGAGACGTAGGCTGGCGTATGATGCCGTGGCCCTCAAAGACGGCACCGAGACAACGTGAAAGAGTTCTTTAGTACCTCATAGGTGAAAACAGTCTAGCTCTGGCAGCTGGACGCTTGAAGCACACGCATGTACGCCAACTCGGCCTTTGGAGCACGAGCATCTACCCGTGCTTGTTTCAGCCACCGCTGAGCAGCGCTATACCAAATGTAGTTTCTTTGCTCCATCAACGCTATAAGCCTTCTAGTAACCAGCCTCTCTGTTTATTACAAATATCTCGCCCTTTCACAATTGGTGCGCAATGTTATACCATGTAACCTAGGAGAAAAAGCATTAAAATTGACGAGTTGTTCTCAGCTGGCGTACGCTATAATGTCCCTACGCTACGGCTTGGCTGTGCACGGTGAAAGCCATATTGTTGACATGGGCGGCTTAACTTCGACCACGGGGTGTTCTTTCGTACGCAAACGTGCATACATAAAATGCGGCCACCTCGGTCGGAAATCGAACCTGTACGTTCAGCAGAAGAGGGACGCTGTCGTGTGAGAGAAGTTGATGTCAACGAATCGTTTTGTTATTATCGAAGGCCACGAGCTCTTGTAACAGGTCCACTCGCGCATTTGCAACTTTGAGAAATCTGTGCATGCCTTGCACGGCATTGTTGCCAACGGTACCCGCTGCCGAGCTTAGATTTCTAGATTTTGATTCTTCACATTTGGCTGCAGTCTTATATTTTAATTTTTTCTGTGTGCTTCTTTCCCGGAATACTATAAACGTCGAACCTTACAGTACACACTTTGGCACAGTTTCAGATAGTGCACACTGTGCCGCGATGTATGGCTCGCTCACGCGAAGACCGATACGTGTTGAAGAGGACGCCGCGAAGCACTCGAGTTTTAGAGCGAGCAGCGCTATCTGTTATCCCGAATGTAAGCACGGTTTGCTTGGTTTGTGTAAACAGGCGCAACAGGTCAGTGCTTTGTTGTGAGTCTCACGCCCTTCGCACACTTCACTGTGCGTTTTCCAAGCACGTGGAAGTGCTTAACAGCGAGGCGCCACGGTCAAGAGTCGTGTCTTCACAAGCCAGATTTCGTGGCCATAGAAGCGGCGAGGACGCCCGCACGAGCACCGCACGAAGCGCTGCAGCTGCTGTTGGTTTCAATGCCCGTAACCTTCATTGTTCCCCTGCATAACATGGGCGTTGCCGGACCTAGGACATTGTCTTTCCTTTAGCATCAGTGATTTTCTGCTGTGTCACAGC